>NC_142930.1:82763727-82793727 GCF_046866305.1 Octopus bimaculoides | reverse complement strand
TGACACGAAAACAAGCAATCACCCACGCACAACACCACCACAACATATCAAAATCATACATGTGACACGGAGCACATACAATACACTGAAATCTCTCTACCCGGATACAGTAGGGAGATTCCAGAAATATTCATCAAAAAAACTATACAAAAACCTTCTGTGAGAAGGTTGTGAGGCCAAGAGCCAAGAACTTTCGGACAGTAAGTAACTCTCTCTCTCTCTCCTTTCGTGTGTAAAACACAAATTTTGATAGAATCATGGTGAAGATTGGCTGTGTGAATGTACGTGGCTTGGGGTCGCCTTAGAAACAAGGGTACCTCTTAAATGACATCAAGTCACACAATTTGGATATCATAGCCATTAGTGAGACCAGACTCCATGAACCGCGGGCCCTAAAGTCCATGTTTGGCGGACAGTTTAACATTTATTTTTCTCCCTGTCTGCCGAGGATGGGCGGTAGTGGCACGGCGGTTCTTTTTCGCAAGAGTCTGGATCTCCAAGTAAAGACGATATTTACGGACACGGAGGGTAGACTGGTTGTCCTAGATGTGGACGGCAGCGATGGAGGCGCTTTTCGGTTGCTGGCAGTTTATGTGCCTCCTTTAACAGGTCGGTCGGACTTCTTTCGACGTCTAGAAGTATTCCTGGGAACGTCTCGTCCCTTACTTTTAGTGGGGGATTGGAATGCTACCTTGGACACGCATCTAGACTATGTGGGGAGTGACAAAACTAGAAGGGGATGCAAAGGCCTCATAGACCTGCTCAGACGCTTCCAGTTGTCTGACAGGTACCGACTCGACCACCCAAATGTGCCAACGTGGACTTGGAGCAACCGCATTGGGTCGTCGAGATCGTATCTAGATAGGATAGTGTGTAGTACAAGAGATAGAGATAGTTTAGGATGTCCACAGATCCACATAGTCAGCTACACGGATCACAAACTTGTGACGTGTACGCTAGACTTAGATAAGGCACATAGACAAGGTCCCGGTTACTGGAAACTAAACGCGTCTTTCCCGTCGAGACAGGTTTTCAGAGACCGGATTAGCATGTTGGTAAAGAGGGCTTTGACAGGAGCCATCGTCAACAACAAATGGTGGTTTGCCCTCAAGAGAGCAGTAAGGGCGGAAGCAATAAGGTATAGCAGGGCACTAGCTGTAGAGAGGAACAGAGTAGAGGGGGAGCTAGTGATAAAGTTAGAAGAGGCATTGCGAAGTGGCATCGCATCCGACGTTTTAGCGGTGAGGTTGGCCCTCGACCAACACTTCAATGCTAAACACGAAGGGTGTGCTGTCAGGGCAAGGATGCGTGCTCTGAGGAATGAAGTTGTTGGAGCCGCACGAGAGGCCCGGGTGGCGGAGGCGCAGCGAGGTAACAGAGCCACCATCCGGTCTCTGGTAGACGAACAGGGGCGCGAATTGCTCGAGCCGAGCAAGACGTGCGAGGCGTTTCAGCGGCATTTTGCCCGACTGTTCGGGAGGAGTGGCGAGCGAGAAGGCAGGGTGGACTTTAGTGCCTACCTGCACAGCTTGCCACGACTCTCGGCAAGAGAGGCGGAGTGCTGCGAAGGAGTCATCACGGCGGAGGAGGTGAGGGACGCGATGGCGGGTTGCTCGACGGACAAATCTCCGGGTTTGGATGGTCTGCCCTACGAGCTTTACAACTGTATGCCAGACTTGTTTGGAGACGTCTTGGCGGCCGTGTACTGCAACTGGCAGCAGAACGGGAGCATTCCCGGTTTTAGGAGCGGTAACGCTGCTGAAGAAAGATCCAAACAAGGGGGACGCCATAGATAACTTTAGGCCCATCACTCTGCTCAATGCAGACTTGAAAATTTTGGTCAAGGTGTTAGCCAAGCGGTTGGCGCTTGTCATCGAGAAACTGGTCGGCACGGAGCAGACGTGCGCCGTGCCGGGCCGGAGCATCCATGACAACCTCCATCTGATGCGCTACATCATAGAGAGGGTAGTTAAGGAACCTGGCATGGGTGGGGCCCTGATCAATTTGGATCACTCCAAAGCTTTCGATAGGGTAGACCATCGATACTTGGAGGCCGTCCTCGAAGCGGCCGGCATCGGTCCCGTTTTCCGCGGCTGGATCGCTGCCTTGTACACAGGCATCCGTTCGGTTGTTCGCGTCAATGGACGTCTATCGGGACCCTTCGACATTGCACGTTCGGTTCGTCAGGGATGCCCCTTGTCGCCGCTCCTGTACGTATTGACTCTCGAGCCACTACTGCGGAAGCTGGCGACGCTGAGGGGCATCCCGCGAGAACTGGGGTGCAGGACGAGCGTGTCGGCTTACGCGGACGACGTCACCGTCATAGCGTCTAGCCACGAGCACATCGAGCTTGTCGGCGAGACGCTGAAAGACTACGAAGCGGTGACGGGAGCGAAAATCAACCGGGATAAGTCGGTGGGTTTGCTGCTCGGCACCTGGAGAAGCAAGCCCATACCGTCCGACAGCGCCTCAGTAGTGGGACGCTGGACGGACGGTCCGGTCAAGTTGCTCGGAGTCTGGTTCGGTCCGGACCTGCAAACGGAGAAGAACTGGGACGAGATAACGAGTAGGGTGGCCACTCTCTGCCGGCAATGGTCCGAGAGGAAGCTGTCCCTAAAAGGTCGGGCGGAGGTGGTGAACGCGTACATCGCGTCCGTCATCGAATACCGCCTGATCGTCGTGCCTTGACCCGATCGCGCCATCACCGAAATGGAGCGCATCCTCTTCCGCTTTTTGTGGAAAGGAAGCGTTCCGATGGTGAGGCGATCCGTTTGTTGCCAACACCCGCTAAAAGGAGGGCTGGGCATGCCGTGGTTGATGATGCGCAGACATGCGCTGAGACTGCGACATCTCCGGCTCTACGTAGACGACGGTGAGCAGGTGTGGTCGCCGTTTGTGCGACGCGCTTTCCCGCAGCTCGACTCCATGACCGAGCTGCAGTCGTGGATCAAAAAGAGGCCGAGGAATGGCGAATGGCACCGTGAGTGTCGCGTTGCTTTGCAACAACTTTGCCGTCCCGGGTCGACCTTGAGCGGCTGCATCACAACGAAGTCATTGTATAGGGGATTAGTGGAGGGCAGGTACGACGACGATCTCGGGGCGAACCTGGGCGTCGACGAGGAATACCTGACCCGCCTGTTCAGGACGACTTTCGGGCCGGGACCTATGGACAACTTCCAGAGATCCCTGGCCTGGCAGTGCTACCGAGAAGCGCTACCCGTTCGGGATAAGCTCTATAGACACGGCTCGCGAAATGTGGGGCCGACCTGCCCGAGATGCGGTCAGAGCGACGAAACTGTTCTGCACGCACTCGTGCAGTGTCCAACCATTTCGGAGCTGTGGGCTTATGTCGAACGACTGCTGTCACGTGTGGGACGAGTCGGTTTATCAACCGAGTCTATCGTGAATATTGTCGCGCCTCCTTCCTTTAAACGGGAAGGAAGAGCTGTATTTATCGTACTTGTGCGAAAGAATGCATCTGGTGGACGCGTCTGAAAGGATTAGAGACAAACACTTTCCTCTCTGGTCAATCTCTCATCAACTTTTTCAAGTATCACTTGAAAAGGAAGGTGAGAGTAGAGAGGCAAGTGTTGTCTAGCAAATGTTTCAAAAAAAGATGGATACATGTAGCAAGAATGGCACGTATGACCGACGAAGCCACCTTGACCATGATTCTATAAAACGTCTAAAATTTTGTAAACAGAGATCTACTTACGTTTCTTGCATAAATAAAAGAAATTTTATTTAACAAATTGTGACACTAAGGACCGAGGTTACCGTGGTCTTTTCGTAGGTTTTTCTTTCCACGGATAACCTCCCCATTTATTGGGAATTTTCTGTATTATTTCGTATTTTTTGTAAATACCCCAAGCGTTTTGCGATGTTTTTTTTCATCGTTGTCCCCACTTTTGTTTTTTTTCTGCTTTGTTTTTCGCCCCCCTCGAAAAGAAAAACTCTACATTTGTATTTTTTCCCCTCTATGTTGAGCCCTGTGTGGCTAATAAAGAAACATATCTATCAATCTATCTATCTATCAATCTATCTATCTATCTGTCTATCTATCTATCTGTCTGTCTATCTGTCTGTCTGTCTGCCTGTCTGCCTGTCTGTCTGTCTGTCTGTCTGTCTATCTATCTGTCTGTTTCTTTGTTTGTCTGTATATCTATCTATCAATCTATTTATCTGCTGTCTGTCTGTCTGTCTACCTATCTACCAAACTACCTACCCACCTGCCTACCTACCTATCTATCTATCTATCTATCTCTGATCTGGACGGATGCTAGTCACATCGGCTCGCAAGTAAGTTGGCCTTTTATATGTCAAAACTTTTGCAGTTTTAAAATATTTTTTGTGGAAGAGGTGTATAAGTCTATACACTTCGACCCTATTGGGTTTTTGTAATAGGAAGTGGCTCCTTCTGGAGTTTATTTCCAAAAGTTTTTAATTTTTCTCCGGCTTATTTGCCATATTTCGTAAAAGAAATATGGCTAGGCCTTCACACGTGGTCGATTTGCCTCTAACAGCAGGCAAGGAGACTGACCAACAAGTCGTTCCGCATGAACGAACACAAGACGTAGAGACCAGGAATGCTGCGTTTACTACTACTGCCTTCACCACCTCCACTACCACCATTACGACCGCCACCAACGACAACAAAACCAAAACCACTACTGCCACCGTCATCGCAGCCACCACTACCACCAAGAACAACAATAACAAAAAGAACAACAACAACTCCACTCCTCTTTTGTTCCTTTCACCACAGACAACGGAAGGAGAGAAAGAGAAGAGCATGATGGCCAAACAATTTGCTCAAATACGCCTGAACGCCGAAGAAAATTATGAAAAAAATTTCCCGCCACTTCGTAACTCATATGAAGGTCAGAGGAGTACACAAGAAGAAGGTCACCCATCTGCCACAACAACAACACCTGCCAGCATCACAACCGCCAACAACAACGCTAATACAGCAACAGTCACCTCTGCCATCAACACCAGCACCACCACCAACAACAACAATAACAAGATCAAAACAAACTTCGCCGAGGCGATAAAGGAAAAAACGACGGTAGTATCTTTTACTGCACAGCAGATAAAAGATACAAAGGCTTTACTTACGAAAGAAAATGACGAGGTGCGGATCAACATACCACAAGACATTTTAGAAGACACAAACAAAAAGACCATTATTTATAAAATTTTAAACTCAAAAACAAAAAAACCAGAAAAAGCAAGCACGGAAAAGATCGAGAAATGCTTGAGATCTGTATGGCAATATAAGGATTATGTAACTTGGTGGCATAAATTTGCCCATGTGCAAGTTATTTTTCAAAGTGAAGAGTTAGCGAAACGATTCTCAACGCTAACTCTTAAGACAGAAGAGTTAACAATGATACCGAGTTACCTTGGTCAGAGGGTAACAAGGGTTATCATAAAAAATATTCCTCCCACGGTAGACACACTATGGATAACATCAGCCGTATGTGTCGATATGGAGGAAGTTGATATATTGCAAATTAATGTTTCTGAAAAGCAACAGTGGGTGGGTAAAAAAATGGAGATCCTTCTCCATATTACCCAGGAGTCACTAAATAAAATACCCACCTACATAAAGTTACCATCAACGCAAAGGCTGTATGTAGTGGTGGAAGGCAGACGACCACGCTGTTACATATGTGGCAGTGAAGCTCACTTCCAAAAGGACTGCAATTCTGCCGCGAAACAACAGCAACAACAACAACAACAGCCACGGGAAAACCAAAAACCCAAAACACCAGCATTATTACCCACACCACCGTATGCACAACTGATCAAGCAGCTATATGCGAAAACGAAAGAACGGCAACAACGAACAAACCAACCCAACCAAACAACACCACCACCTGAGTCAAAAACAGAAACAACACCACCAACAACAACTAAAGACAGACCAACACCAACACCAAGAACAACAACCAAGAAGACAACCACTGAGAACGAAGAAAAGACCAATACTACTCCCAATTCCCCAACAACACACACACCACACACACCACACACCACAACACCATCGACAAACACACAAATAGAACCAAATGCTTTGCCTTTACCCCCTTCTGATTCGTCAGACATTTCGTCTAACGATGAAAGTTCTACAGAATGGCAAATAGCCACAGGAAGTAAAAGAAAAAGATCAAAAACAACCCCAAAATTAAATGCATGCAAAGCAGGGAAATATGTAACCGCTGAAAGCCCCTTGCACAAACAAACCAGCACCAACATCACAAAAACACACACAATGCTATCAGCGATAGACACAACAAACACAAAATTAATGGACTACATCATATCGCAAACAAACATGTCTGAAGATAATTATAAGCTCAACAATCATCCACGCACTACACCACCGAAACACATCAAAATAGTTCACATCACACAAACGCAGCACCACACACTCAAAACCCTCTTTCCAAATGCGGTTGGGGGGTTCCAAAAATATTTATCAAAGAAACTCTTCAAAAACCTCATCCAAGATACTTCAAAAGAAGAGGAAGCTAAAACTTTCGAAACGAGTAAGTAACCTTCTCTCTTGTCTCTTTTACTGTCGTGTATGAAACACAAATTTCGACTTCAACTATGCTTAAATTAGGTTGTGTAAATGTACGTGGCTTGGCGTCAGCTTGGAAGCAAGGTTACCTTCTAAATGACATCAAGTCACAGAACATAGAAATCATGGCTATCAGTGAAACCAGACTCAGTAACCCGCGGGCCCTCAAGTCCATGTTTGGTGGACATTTCGACATTTATTTTTCTCCCTGTCTGCCAAACATGGGTGGTGGTGGTACCGCGGTGCTTTTTCGGAAGAGTCTGAACCTAAAAGTAAGGCCAATATTCCTAGACCCGGAGGGTAGGCTGGTTGTCTTGGATGTCGATAGCACAAACGGGTGTGCTTTCCGTCTGGTGGCAGTGTATGCACCGTCCTTAACGGGTCGGGCGAATTTCCTTAGACGTCTAGAGGTTTTCCTGGGAACGTCACGACCCTTACTGTTAGTAGGGGACTGGAACGCTACCTTGGACACGCATATAGACTATGTGGGAGTGGATAGGAGTAGAAGGGGATGTAAGTGCCTCAAAGACCTGCTCAGACGTTTCCATTTGTCTGACAGGTTCCGACTCGACCATCCGAACGTGCCAACGTGCCAACGTGGACTTGGACAAACCGCGTCGGATCGTCGAGATCGTATCTAGATAGAGTTCTATGTAGGACAGCGGATAGAGATAGTGTAGGATGTCCACAATTTAAAATAGTCAGCTACACAGATCACAAGTTTGTGACGTGTACGCTCGACTTAGATAAGACACATAGGCAGGGTCCCGGTTACTGGAAACTGAACGCTTCGCTCTTAGCGCGGCAGGTTTACAGGAACCGGATTAGCGAATTAATTAAGAGGGCTTTAACAGGAGCCATCGTTAACAACCGCTGGTGGTTTGCCCTGAAAATGGCAATCAAATCGGAATCTATTAGGTTTAGTAAAGAACTAGCGATAGATCGAAATAGAGTAGAGGGAGACTTAGTTAAGAAACTAGAAGAGGCACTTATAACTGGCAGCGCAACCAACGTTTTGGCTGCGAGGATGGCCCTCGACCAACACCTCAACGCCAAACACGAAGGTTGCGTCGTCAGAGCTAAAATGCGTGCCTTAAGGAACGAAGGGATCGAAGCTGCGCGAGAAGCCCGGGTGGCGGAGGCGCAACGCGGTAACAGAGCCACCATTCGGTCTCTAATCGATGAACAGGGATGTAGTCTGCTCGAACCCGAAAGGATGTGTGGGGCCTTTCAACAGCACTTTGCTCGACTGTTCGGTGCGAGCGGTGAGTCGGAACGCAGGATGGACTTCACTGCCTACCTGACCGGCCTGCCGCGGCTCTCGGCGGGAGAGGCAGAGTGTTGTGAGGGTCCCATCACAGCTGCTGAAGTAAGGGATGCTATGGCGGGCTGCGCGAGGGATAAGTCACCTGGATTGGATGGTCTACCCTACGAGCTGTATTGTCAAATGCCAGACTTGTTTGGCGACCTCTTGGCATCAGTCTACTGCAACTGGCAACAAAACGGGAGAATTCCCGGTTTCGTGAGCCGAGGTGCAGTGACATTGCTGAAGAAAGACCCAAACAAGGGGAATTTTATAGATAATTTCAGGCCCATCACTCTGCTCAACGCAGACTTGAAAATTTTGGCCAAAGTAATAGCCGAGAGGTTGGCGCTTGTCATCGATAAACTGGTCGACAGGGCGCAAACATGCGCCGTGCCGGGCAGAAGTATCCATGACAACCTCCACCTCATGCGCTACATCATGGACAGGGTAGTTAAGGATCCTGGCATGGGTGGGGCGCTGATCAATTTAGATCAATCTAAAGCCTTCGATAGGGTCGACCATCGATACCTAGCGGCCGTCCTCAGGGCGGCTGGCTTTGGTCCCGTCTTCCGCGGTTGGATCGCTGCCTTGTATAGCGGCATCCGATCGGTAATACGGGTAAACGGTCACCTGTCAAAACCGTTCGACATCACGCGTTCGGTCCGTCAGGGATGTCCCTTGTCGGCGCTTCTGTATGTATTGACGATCGAACCACTACTGCGGAAGCTGGCGACACTGAGGGGTATCCCACGAGAGCTGGGTTGCGGGACGAGCGTGTCTGCATATGCTGACGATGTCACCGTCATAGTGTCGAGCGAAAAGCACGTCGAGATGCTAGGCGAGACACTTAAAGAATACGAAACGGTGACAGGAGCAAAAATTGACCCGGAAAAGTCAGTGGGTTTGTTACTCGGCACCTGGAGAAGCAAGCCCATACCGTCCAACAGTGACTCCGTAGTGGGACGCTGGACGGACGGACCGGTTAAACTGCTCGGGGTCTGGTTCAGTCCGGACCTCCAAATGGATAAGAACTGGGACGAGATCACCAGTAGAGTGATCAAACTCAGCCAAACATGGGCTGAGAGAAAGTTATCTCTAAAAGGCCGGGCGGAGGTGGCTAATGTGTATATCGCATCAGTCATCGATTACCGCCTGACCGTCGTGCCTTGTCCCGATGCCACCATCACGAAACTAGAACGCATACTTTTCCGCTTTCTGTGGAAGGGTGGCGTTCCGATGGTGAGGCGATCCATTTGCTGTCAACAACCGTTACGTGGAGGACTGGGGATGCCGTGGTTAATGATGCGCAGACATGCGCTGAGACTGCGGCATCTCTGGAACTTCATTGACGACGGTGAACAGGTGTGGGCGCCGTTTGTGAGGCACGCCTTCCCGCAGCTCGTCTCACTCACCGAACTGCAAACATGGATCAGGAAGAGACCGAAACTGGGCGAATGGCACCGCGAGTGTCGCCAAGCTCTACAACAGCTCTGCCGTCCGGGATCAAACTTGTGCAACTTCCAAACGACCAATGCGTTCTATAGAGGACTAGTGGAGGGGAGGTCTGACGACACTCTCGGGGCAAACCTGGGTGTCGACGAGAAATTCTTAACCCGCCTTTTCAAGACGACGTTCGGGCCGGGGCCAATGGATAATTTCCAGAGATCCCTGGCTTGGCAATGCTATCGAGACGCACTACCAGTTCGAGAGAAGATCTACAGACACGGTTCGAAAACCACCGGACCAACCTGCCCGAGATGCGGTCAGAGCGACGAAACCGTTCTGCACGCACTCGTGCAGTGTCCAGATATTTCAGAGCTGTGGACCTTCGTCGAACGGCTGTTGTCGCGTGTGGGACGAGCCCACTTATCAGCCGAGTCTATCGTGAATATTGTTCCGCCACCTTCCTTTAAACGGGAAGGAAAAACGGTTTTTGTAACACTGATAGCTATGGCAAAAGAATGCGTGTGGTGGACGCGTTTGAAAGGTCTACAAACAAACACTTTCCTCTCTGGTCAGTCCCTCGTCAACTTTTTCAAGTACCACTTGAAAAGGAGGATGAGGATAGAGAGGAAAGTGTTGTCGAATGAAAGTTTCAATAAAAAATGGGTAAATGTGGCAAGAATGGTAAGAATGAAAGACGACACCATTTTAAGCATAGACTTGTAACAAAAAGAGACAAAAAGAGAGAAGGTACTTACTTTCATGTACCTTAAAAAAAAAAAGCCTGAGGTGACCGTGGTCTTTTCCGTAGGCTTTTCTCTCCACGGATAAACCTAATCTGTTCCCCGTTTTTTACATCGACTGTGATACACGATCCCTATTGATCGCCCCCTCCCACGTTTTTTTTTTTTTTTTTTTTTTCTTTTTTCTTCCCGCGATCCCTTTTGATCCAAATTATCCCCCCCCCCAAAGCTCTACTTTGTAATTTGTCCATTTTCTGTATTTAGCCCTGTGTGGCTATAATAAAAAGATATCTATCTATCTATCTATCTATCTATCTATCTATCTATCTATCTATCTATCTATCTATCTATCTATCTATCTTACTAACTATCTATCTACAGACATACGTACCTACATACATACATACATATATATGTATGAATGCATGTGCGCATGTAAGTATGTATGTATATATGGAAGCATGTATGCATCTATGTATGTATGTATGAGAGACTTTGCCGCATGCAATCAAGCTCTAACGCATTAGACAACTTAATATTTTCATATGTACTACATATTGCCCACCAGATTCTCCAAATCATGCAGGTAAGTTTGAAGACTGCCTAGCAAAGATAGAAGTCCTCGCCAAACTGGAATAACACATCAGCATATTTCTTTCGGGTGACTTTAACTTCCCTAATGTGGCCACATGCTCCCAGGAATGATACACCACCAATAAGCGCAGGCGGAGTCCCTACTCCGTCTTACCAATGCTTCTTTCGTGGAACAAATTGTGCTGCAACCAACCGGGGCAAATAATATACTGGATTTCTGCTTCACAAACAATCTGAACTTTAAGTGACACCGACGATGGTCTCGGATTACAACATAATAGAGATGTCTATGTATGGATCAAAAGCCCTGCAGACGTACAGCTTATTCGAAGCACCCAAAATCTCTCCAAACTAAATTTTCATAAAGCAAACTGGAAGTTGATTGGGAAAGAGATCCACAAACAGGGTTGGCCTCTCCGCACCAGACAGTGACATGAAACACTAATATATCATGTTCATAATGCAAGCCATTTGTGATAAATCTGTCCCAGTCCGCAGGGCCACCATACGCAAAAACAGGATCTCTAGAGAAAGAAAGATTCCTATGAGACGACGGACAAAGATTGCGAGTCGCCCAAGCAAGCACCCCAAAGAGAGAACGTTATTGGAGATTGAGAAAAGTCTGCACCAATCTTACGAAAAGGAGAGAGCAGATAAGGAAGCTTGGGTTATAGAAAATATCAATTCCAACCTTAAAGCTGTCTTTAACTTTGCCAAAGAAACAGCCTCAATACACCACAAGATAGGATCCCTCTTCCAAAACGGTGGCTCCCTCGCAGGAAACCCAATGAAGATAAATGAAATACTGAACGAACAGTTCCAAAGTGTATTCATTACACCTCTGGAACACATACCGGCTTATACACCGAAAAATACGGTAATTGTAGTGGCAATGAGAAGTTCGCTCACTGACAATAGAGGTAATGTGAACTTTTCAGACGACAAATCTCTAAATATTACGTTTAACCAATTACGTAACTGTAACAATCGCCTAAAATATCCATTAGATGCTTACGAAAGGGGAATGTACTTATTATTCTTTTCTACTCTAGGCACAAAGCACGAGATTTTGGGGAAGGGGGCCAGTATGCAACTGGTACTTAATTTATCGACCCCGGAAGGATGAAAGGCAAAGTCGACCTCGGCGGAATTTGAACTCAGAACATAAAGACTAACGAAATACCGCTAAGCATTTCATCCGGCTGGCTAACGTTTCTGCCAGCTCGCATATAGGTACTTGCGAAACTGATTTCAAGTTAAGACTATAAAATCACGTTTCTTCGCCTAATTCTTCTTCTTTTTTTTACAGTAAACATCCCTTCTCTAAGTAAGTTCATCTGGAACCTCAAAGAGAGGAATGTTAGGGATGATATTAAATGGTCTATAAGTAGCGGCCAACCGTATAATGGTGCGAATTAATATGTAACTTGTACTTCGAGGAAACATTGCATATCCTTACGTCCAGACATAACATATTAAATAAAAGAAATGAATAAATGGTAAAATGTTCATTTATTTACAATCTTTCCTAATATATTGAGTACTGATAAGTGTACCCTAATATAATTGGTTGAAGCTGCCCTTTCGGTCCAGTATATTTAATGTACTAAACAGATATTGCATTGTTAAGTAGATACCCGTATAATTATTGGATCTAATTTTGTTTTACACAATCTTCTAATTACTCTTATTATTTTTGTTATTATTGTTATTATTACTCTTTAAATTTCAAGATTGTGTAATTACATCTTTTAATAATTTTTAATTTATTTAAAAAATTATGTATTCATTTTTTATGTTTAATTTATTTCTAATTTATTTTTAATTTATTTTTTTTGCCTTAAGTTGTCTTAACGATATTCAAACTTCATTTCCTTTAAGATTCGCTCTAACTCCACCTCTCTTCCACTATAGTTTATATTTAGAAAAAAAAAATCTTTTCAAATGACATTTCCATTGTGCCTAAATATTACACACAATGAACAGCTTAACTATACATGCCCCCTCTGCATATTTGAAAGGATCAATAACAGTTTAAATATGGTAAGAATATTGCTATGTCAGATTACAATACTATTTTAACCTAATAATTACAATTCCTAAGCAGGTCTGCTGTTATATCTCCCTAGCCCTTACACTGGTCAAATATTGTCAGGTTTATTACTACTACTTCTCTCCCTTAAAATGTTCTCTGCGTTGCACCTTTGATGCGGATAGTATGGTGTTAACTTCTTAATCTCTGTGGGCCTTTGAAACCCAAGCTGTTGCAGTATCTGGTCCTGTATTTTGATGGAGACGCTGGGATCTTTATCGCTATACAGTGGTGCCTCCTTCTGCTGTTTGTGTAACTTTCAACACCAAAGTTTGGCGCAAAGCCTTCCAGGATTTTCCATTGTATATCTTTGCTTATCCTTCTCGCCTTCGCTCTAGGGAGAAGAGTTTTAATTCTTTCGGTCTTTTCCACCAGATACTATCACAAATTTAGACGACCTTCAACAATACGGCCGATGATCACATTGCGGAAGTGTATACCGAAATACCTGAAAATTATCTCCTGGCTTTTTGGTTAAATTTTCTAAGATTTAGGCATCTACAAACTTTCCTACAGCATAATTTTAAAAGGACAATAAAGATGTAGCCTGTCATCACAAACAGTTATCATAGATGAGTCAAAAGAGAACCGAGTCACATAACCAGTCAGGAGTTGTTTGAAATATAGAAATATAGAAATCATTGTTATTATAGTGTTCAAATACTTTCATATTTGTCTTTCATCTTTCCGGAGTCGATATAACCCGCTAACTTCTTACCATCCCAAATTCGTAGTCCTGTGTCTGTTAGAAACTATTGTTATTATTATATTTAAGAAATAAGGCGGCGAGCTGGCAGAAGTCTAAGCACGCAGGGGTAAATGCTTAGCGGTATCTCATCCATCTTTACGTTCTGAGTTCAAATTCCGCCGAGCTCGACTTTGCCTTTCATCCTTCCCGCAAATTTCAGGCCTTGTGCTTTTAGTAGGAAAGATTATTTATTGAAGCATTTTATGAGAAATAAATTGAGAAATTATTAGTTGATAAAACAAGAAATAATTAATTTTCCTTTCTTTATAGTAATGCGCGTGTGTGTGTGGGAGAGAGAGAGATAAAGAGAGAGAGAGTATGTGCGTATGTCTTAAAGTACTTCAAACAATTAATTACTTGAAGGGTGTCATAACAGGCGACGAATTGCGTGGATTGCGTGACTGCGAAGTCGAAGCAGAAGAGGCAGACGTCTTAGGTGATTGGACCATCATCCCTCCGACAAAAATTATTAATATATGATAGAAATAAATACTTTTAAAAGCCCGAAATCGCATTCAATTGTTGATTCTTTTTCTTTTTCTTTTTTTTTTTGCAATTGGGAGGCTGTGGTTCGTTCTGCAATAAACTCCATGATACATGACAGACGATAAATAGTTTTAATTGGATGTATTGAGGCGTTTGAGAGAGGCAGTGCAAAAGAAGGGAGGCCTGAGGTATGTACAAGCAAAATCTCGTGCTGTACCACTACAACGCATGCGCTCACGCGTCACTCCTTGTCTGCATTTCAGCAAAGAACAAAATCGAAGGAATTTCGCGATAAGAAATAATTCTCATTACTCCTGAAAATGCATCTTGATGTATTTTCAAAACTGGAAGGAAGATGCTGAGATCTGTGTATCAATATTAACCGAAACTATTTTAAAGGAAGCAAGTCTGATTAAATTGTATGTTAACCAATAACATTGTATTTATTTTTTAAAGTTCGGTTTCTTTTTGAACAGAACTCGTAAACACACGCACATATATAACGTGTATGCATGTGTGTATGCGTGTGTATTTATTTCGGTGTATTTATGCTTGTGTGCATTTAATTTATCATGTTTAGATATGAATTGGTTAATTTGGAAATGTGCACCTATAAGTAATTCCGTGTTTATATATGTTTTTACTTTAATATAGATATTAAATATTTAATATTGACATTGCAACTGTCCTTTGCAAATTACAAATTTATATATTTTGTGTACATATTTGAGCGTATCTGTCCTTTTGCCTATGTATATACATGTGCGTATGTGTGTGTGGGGGGGGGTGCGCACGTGTATGTACAAATATATATATATATATATATACTGTTCACATGCATATGAAGGAAGATGCCTTGAATTTATTGACGTATAAAGCTACATATGATCAATTACTGAAATTGCTTACATGTTTACGGATGTGTGTGTGTGTTCGTGCATATTTATGTTTGTATTTGTATAGAGATGGTTTTATGCATATATATATATATATATATATATATATATATATATATATATATATATATATACGTTTACAAATTTGCAATGCTTGTGCATGTTTGTGTGTGCGTGTTGTGTGTGTTTGTGTGTGTGTGTGTGTGTGTGTGTGTGTATGTGGGTGGGTGTGTATGTGTGTGTTTGTGTGTTTGTATATGTGTGTATTTGTTTGCATGGGTGCGTGTGTGTGTAATAACACCATATTTTTGAACCGACTAGCCCCTAATTCTACACTGTATCCGTCTCTTATGGCTCTATCTTGATCCTTGGAAACGCTAGTGTGTGTCCCATTCCCAAGAAAGGCAGCCACTGTGTTCCTGCCAACTGTCACCCTATTGCATCTGTAATATAGTCAGTTGATAGAGAGAGATTCAAGGTCTTTCACATCTCTCTCTCTCCCGTCCTCCCCACCTCTCTCACTTTTTCTGTATGTATTCGCTCACGCATACACACACACATATTAATTGCTGTTAGGGACACCGTATTTAGGTTTGCAACCATAATATTCTACAAAGTATATTAAAGTCAATATTGTGTCTTGCTTTGTGTTAGCAGTGTGCTGATTTTATTTCTTAAGTTTATCTCTACAGGTTTTCTGTAGAATTTAGAGCCAGCACTGAAAGTTACAATTCGTACACGAATACATCTATGTAAACAATGCAATCGAAGATAGAAAAATAGATATTGGGTTTATATGGATATTTCAGAAGTTATTGCTCCTTCATCAACACCACATCCAACCCATTAACTCTCCACGAATAGTAACTCTTACGCAGATGAAACTATCAGCCTTTCCTCACATTCTCCAATTATGCATTCACCATTTGTAACTAAGAAAACATGCCAAACCCACACTGACCCCATGAGGGAAGACCACGGAAGTAGCCAGTTTTGTTCTTTTCAACATCAAGAGAATACAAATACTGCTTGCATCAAGAAAACATCGCACTTGCAACCCCTTATAATCAGAAGCGGCTACTCACTTAGAATTGTTGTGTCTCACTATTATTGAGTATCTCTCATGGCAAAAGCTCATCCTTAACGTAACTAAATAAACGTCCCGACGATTAGCAGTTCTCTTCATGGCCAGAAAATAATTTATCCTTTAAGAATTAATGACACTAAGAATTTCAGGTGAAACCCACAGTTCAATATTACGATTGCATCTAGGACGATGCCAAACACATTCTAGCGTATGTACAGAAAAAGGTTATCGGACTTATTGGCATACACTCATTTACAAACTCACTTCAGCCTCTGGCCCACAGGCAGACTGTCTCTTATCTCTGCTTTTTCTACTGCTACGAAATGATCTTCGCCTCTCAGAGCTGGTTGGGCTCATGTCATCTTCACTCAAGTACATTCGTACTACTCGCTTCTCGTATCAACGTTGTTGTGTTCAAACACCCAGGCCCCTCACTAACCCCTACGCCCGGTCCTTCCTTCGTAGAACGTCAGCCTTCTGGAATTCCCTCTCTGCTCATGTCTTTCCTGTCAGTTTTTACAATTACATCAGTCTACGAGGGATTGCAAAGGTCATGTTTATTGTTTTTTTCTTCAAAACCAGTAAATAAAAAAAAAAAGTTTTAAGGATATGAATTTCATAAAAAAGAGTGGAAAACCTACCTGTTAGAGTTTTCAGCGCAAAACACACCTTAGAACTAATTGTATCGAAGGAGTGAGAAGACTAAACAAAAACAAACAAAACAAAAACCGATCCTTGATTCTGCAGAGCTTCTCTGCCTGCCTGCGCTTAGTAGTTTTAAAGAAGGAATCCGATCTCACAATCCGACTTTGAGGCCTGAGCACAGTGGTTTAGTTGGCTAAGACGGATGCGGTGACCAGCAAACTGTAGGAATGGAGAATTTAACCTATTCATGTACATATAAACACATGCACATAAGCACGCACGCACTCACATACACACACAAGCATACATATGTACATATGTTTGTATGTTTGTGCATAAGCTTCTTTGCAAGTAAATATATATATATTATTATGGTAACAGTTTAGCACCCTACACAGAACATTTGGACCGAAATGAAACTACTATTATTTTAAATAATTGACTATCTTTCAGGATGGAATTTCAAATTATTTATTTTGTAAACAGCCACCAACTAAATTCCAACTATTCTACAATAATGATAGGAAGAAAAAAGAACGAAATCCTAAACAAACTATTATACATAGATGACGTCACATCACATGAGCAATCACCTAATTTCTTCTTCAAATACTCAAAGAATAGCTACGATTGACGTAGATACTTTTGTTGTCTCAAATACCTTCCTATTCTTACTATTGTAAACGCTTTCAGCTCTGTATGATTTATTAGGATTTAGAATTCCTTTTCTACTATTGGCGTATTTGGTTAAGTTTTTAAATATCTGTATGTGTGTGTGTAATGCGTTCGTGTAACGTATGTAAATGAATGTTTGTGTATATATATGTGTGTGTGTGTGTGTGTCTGTCTGTGCGTGTGCGTTTGTATGTGTGTGTGTGAGTGTGTGTGTGTGAGTGTGTGTGCGTGCGTATGTTTGTGTGTGTGTGTGTATATATACATATACAAATATGTGAATGAATATATGTTTATATATATATATATATGTGTGTGTGTGTGTGTGTGTGTGTGTGTGTGTGCATATATATGTATGTATATATACATATATATATATATATATATATATATATATATATATATATATATATATATATATATATATATATACACACACGCACACACACACATGTATGTATTATGCATATATGCGTGTGTGTATGTCTGTCTGTGTGCACTGGATCTGGAGGAAGTTACAGTGCCATGGCTTTTGCAATCGATACCGACAGGTCTTGTTAAAACGATATGAGCAGGGAGTGAGTTATAGAGGACCAACATTCTGGGGAAGAAGCACTGTGCGTAGTGAACAGTGCATTGTCTGGGGTTGGATGTAACATGAGTGACGAGAAGAGGAAAAACGAGTGGCTCGGGAATGAGTTGGTGTGAACATGGCCGTCTTCGAGGTACACAGACCATTATGGAAATGAGAGAAAAGGCAGAAAGAGAAGAGACAGTGCACCTGTAGAACAGAAGCTGGGAGTGCATCGAAGAGGAAGCTTATGTGAATCAGCCTACCAGATAGAGAGCAATCTAGTAGGATGTGAATGCCGTAGCAGCATCGTCCCAGATGTAAAAGCAATACTGTTTTACGGGCATTAGCTGAACTTTGAGAATGTCGATAATTGTTGAAGTATGAAGAGAAGGACCATATTAAATGCAGTCCTGATTATGATAACGATATGCTTTCGCCGTGAGAGATCCTCGTTGATAGTGAGGTCCAACCCAATATTTTGAGCGATTGTTTGAGCTCTCATGATAAATAAGATGCAATGACGTTTCTTGATGTGAGTGGCATTTCAGTTTTCTTGCAGTTGAATGATATAAGATTGGCATATTCACATGGGAGGATACTTTCGGGGTCTCAGTTTATAGGATCAATGTAAATTTGGCGGCGTGTGATTTTTAGTTAGTAAGTAGATTATACATGGGTGGAGAAGCTTAAGAAGTAATAAAAGAGTAGCACTATCTGCATGAGAGTGGACATTATTGGATAGAAAGGAAAGCAGGTCATTAATGAATAGGGAGAATGCAGTACAGAAAATCTTGCGGCTCGTTAGAGACCATAGAATGAGGAACAGAGTGTCACCAACACGCGCCGCGATAGTGCATTTTGATTGGAAGCCTGAGATGAATTCTTCCTGTTTGTTTAATTCAAATAGACATAAAGTCATAGTACCTGTTACTTGTTCATTTGTTGTGCACTACTATAAATGTTGATAAAGTATTACGATCATTGCTAACTTGTGGAGATTTTGTCGATCAGTTATTCTCATGTGTTGGATGGATCCATGTGATGGCCAAGACCGTCATAAGGATTAACCCACTAACTTCTTTTGACTGGATGTTTTTCCGTATCTGGTTTCTATGGGAAAAGAAGTTGTGTGATAGATACGAAGGAAAAGGCTGAAAATACATTTTTCTCTTTCGCCTTCATCGACATTTTCAAGTTTCATTTAGTGAGAGTGGAAAATGACGCAATATTATCCAACAAACTTGATGAAAGGCTGATAAGAATATCGAACATGGACCGAGCAAATGGGAAACCAGGATTTGCAGGTTCGTCTGGTGGCAGGGGCATCATCAACAGCAGATGTTGTGCTTTTTGTAAGGAGACAGATTAGAGCGTCCTCAATAGAGGCAAGCAAGGACGTAGTGATAAGACAGAGCACCCACATTACTCCACATTATTCCACATTATTCTGACCACGCTTCGTGGTCAGAATAATGTTAGATCTGTGAGCTACTTTGATTAGCCCGTGATGGCTTGCTCCTATATCGGGAAGATATCCTTTTTTGTATGTTATTGTTATCTGTTACTCTTTCTTTGCACACGTTTACCTAAACAACTTCACTAGATTTGTGTTTCGTCGTTTGAACTGTCTCCAACATTTTCGAGCATTTAAGTCTAACAAAGAAATCGTATCATTATGAAAGTATTCATCAGCATTAATATCATCATCATCATCATCATCATCATCATCATCATCATCATCATCATTGAGTGAGAGAGCATCACATATTATTTAAAGTGAAACTGGGGTACAAATATACGAAACCCAATATACCAGCCTCTGATAAAGGGACACCAAGTACATGTGTCGTAACCATATGTGTGCGACATGGTGATCTCATATCAAGATAAACAGCACATGACCTTGCTAGAATTCCCTTCGGGTTGAGTAGCGCATCTCACTCAAAAGGCCCCTAAGTAATAGTTGTTTAAAGATGATGAACGAAACACCAACGTTTCCAGGGAAAGAACTATACAAACGACAAAGAATCCCTCTCAACACATGGCTATGATACCCCTTCTCCCACTACTCCTGCTCTTGATCAAAGTTGCATATATCGTCTGCCACCAAGGGACATCTTCAACTGGTGAAGGTAAAAAAACTGACTGAGCAGAATATTTGTTGGAGCCCATCTTCTATACCAAGATAAAACATATACACGATAATACTTCTTATCTGTTAAGATCAAAAGTCATGAATGGAATGCCATTTCCTGGTTTTGCACCAGGGCATTTATCATCATCATCATCATCATCATCATCATCATCTTCATCGTCATCGTTATCATCATCATTATCATTATTATTATTATGAGTGAATGAGCAGTGTATGCCATCAAAGTGGCACTGGGATAAAATATCCAAAGCCCAGTGTACCCATCATGACTACCCGTCTGATAAGGGTACCCCAGACACATGCATCGCAACCATATGTGCGTGACATGGTGATCTCATATCAAGATTAACAGCGCATGACCTTGCAAGTGGAGCCCAGTTAGAATTTTCTTCAGGTCGAGTAGCCCATCCCGCTTCAAAGGTCACTGAATAAGGGTTGTTGAAGGATATTAAAGTCAGAAGCCATGAGAGCCACTGCCTGGTACTGCATCAGGGCATTTATTAATATTATTGTTGTTGTTGTTATTCTTCTTCTTCTTCTTCTTCTTCTTCTTCTTCTTCTTCTTCTTCTTCTTCTTCTTCTTCTTCTTATTATTATTATTATTATTATTATTATTATTATTATTATTATTATTATTATTATTATTGTTGTATATAGTATTATTATTATTATTATTATTATTATTATTATTATTATTATTATTATTATTGTTGTATATAGTATTATTATTATTATCATTATTATTATTATTATTATTATTATCATTATTATTATTATTATCATTATTATTATTATTATTATTATTATTATTATTATTGTATATAGTATTATTATTATTATTGAGGCGGCAAGCTGGCAGAACTGTTGACGCGCCGGGTAAAATGTTTAGCGGTATTTCGTTGGGTGTAAATTCCGCCGAGATCATCTTTGCCATTTATGCTTCCACGTTTCGATGAAATAAGTACCAACCGAGCACTGGGGTCAATGTAATCGACCCCTGTCCCGAATTTGCTGGCCTTATACCAAAATTGGAAACCATTATTATCATTACTTTAGATTCTGCGATTACATTTGTGGTCAGTACTCCTTATTCTTGTTGTTGATATTCGAATCTTTGGGTAGTTGTCGTTGCGGTTAAATATCAGGTGGCTATTCATTTTACTGTCGAGTTTGTTCGGTACAAAACAGTGAAGTTTGTCCATTAATGCGTAGCAGTAGTATTAGAACCAGCAGCAGCAGCAGTAGTAGTAGTATTTAGATGCGATTGACATTATGAGACGTGTGGCATTTACAAAGCGGTGTCGACATCTGTGTCATTTATCAGCGGTGTTTTAGTATTTCTCTCCCTTGAGAGTATTTAAATGTGTCGTCTATTCGTTTCAATTGTCTCTTTTTCACCTTCTTTTTCTCATATATGATTCTTCTATCCATTTCAACTGTTCATCCTCTCATTTCTCATCACTCACAGATGACTCTATTCGTTTCATTGTCTTCTCTTTCATCCTTCCTTCCCAGATGATCACTAGTCTTCCTCTAATACTTCCTATCTCCAACACGACACTGTTTATTTCACTGTTCTTCCACATATCTCTGCTCTTTGAGATAAGTCTAGTTAAAAAGAAATCAATATTTCCTGAATACTGTAACAAAAACAAAGCAAAACTTTAAATCTGAACGTATCCCTAACTTTATTATATCACTTTCTTTTTCTTTTTGTCTACGAAATGATATTCCCCAGATAAAGTGATTTAGATTCTAAAATACATTTAGTCGATCAAAAAACATGACAAAAATAAATAAAAACTAGCGTAAAGAATAATATGAGACTTCTAGATTCTTGTTTCAGATTCTTATTCGGCAAAGGAGAAAGCTTTAATAATGTTTATTATAAATTCCAATCACTTTTCTTTTCAAGACTATGACTAAATAATATCTAACACATTTTGAATACGATTTCTTTTAAAGTAAAAAATAAAGACGAATAAATGAGGCGAAAAATATCATTGGTTCTTGACGAATAATAACTTTCGGGAGAGCGTTGAATAATTCTTTTTTGGAACAATGCATCTCGAAGCACTTAAAATTATAAATAATAACATGTAAATATTGGCTTGAAAAACACTTTTCGATAGGAAAAGTAGAAGGCTGCTCGTAGGACACGAAGCTATATCTCATGTAGACTTGAAGAGCGTTCTAATATTGGACAATCACGAGCAGCCTTCGAGTTTTTCTATCCAATAAGGTCGTTCAGCCAAAAATTTAAATTCTTTTATTTATAGTTGTGTGTGCTTCGAGATCCATTGTTCCAAAAGTAATTCCATCAATGGCTCTAATTTCGATACCGTTGACCCTAGAACTAATCAGGCACTTTGTTTTAACATCTTGGAGAGATGAAAGGCGAAGCTTCGGTAGAATTTGAACTCAGAATGTAAAGAACCAGAACAAACACCACAAGGCATTTGGTCCGATGCTCTAACGATTCTGTTAATCTATCACCCTATGACAAAGGTCATACAGTTGTTTTGTTCCAGTTCAGCCCAGAATGAGCAAGCCTATGATGAAAAATAACCACCAAGTCCTACCACACTCAGATTCTGTGGATTGAGACCTGCATCGTTTAATGTGTTCTACCAATTATTTAAAAGGTAGTAAAATCAGATCTGGCTGTGTTTGACTGTTGTTTCTAGTAGAACAAGCAGCAACCACTTAGAGATACATAGTGGCAGGTAAACAAGAGCTAGATTGGCATTTCATCCCATATAAAATTCTTTACCTAGTCTTGCGTCTTAATGGCATCCATATCTTAGACAAACAATCAAGGAAGGCAAAACTAAAACTCGTGGAAATAAACAAACAAACCGAAGATTCGCCTTACTCCAGTCACAGATGCGCTGCTCTATTTTAAGGAAATATTCCATAATGCACAAACAAACATTTAAAAATAGTCTTAGATACACAAATTTACTGAAGTGTGTGTATAGATCGACCAATTCTTTTCAAAGTAATCACCACTAAAAAAAAAGAAAAGAAAAAAAACGTATACACTTACACAGACATACATGTTTGAATGCATGCATGCATACATACGTACATACATACATATGGTAAACAATAACGTCCGTAAGAGAGTAATATGCTTACAAATAGAGATATGCCCGAAAATTCCAATTTCTCTCTCATATGTGTGTGTGTACACACATATAAATATATGTATGCATGTATGTATGTATTTATTATGTATTTATGTATTTATTATGTATGTATGTATGTATTTATTATGTATGTATGTATGTATGTATGTATATGAATGTGGCTCCTTTCCTTTCTAAAGTATATACAGTGATGACACACTGCTACAGTAGAGAAGAGAAGAAGAATATTTACAGTTAATTTTGAGATAGCTTCAAAATAAACAAATTCGCACTGCGTCCTTCCACACCATACATAGAACAACGAGCGTAATTGGAAATATACGATTTTTCACCGACTTAGCAAAGTAGATTTGATGGCGCATACTGTGTTAAAATATACGAACGGATTAATCTGTCTAAAGTATATTGTGTGCTTTAATGGGAATTCAATGCATCTTGGGAAAAAGATGATATTTTCATTTTATTAGGCTTACATTACAGATTTTAAAGAGCATCACTTTACGATGCTGTGTTAAGTTCGCTTATTAGCAATCAGTTTTTATGCTGGTTGCTCTAGCTGTCAAATCAAGAAACAGGCAGGCGTGATCGTTATTCATAGAGAGAAAGCCGTTACTAACAAAGAGATGTCAGGAATACACAATTAGGACGATATACAAATTAAAACTAATCTCATTGGCTTCATGTGTGAATGAAATTAGTCTTTCGAGAGAACACTATCCTTCCACAAACGCCTCCACCTTCTTCACCGCTTCCGCCTGCACCTCTCCCAGTCAGCACCTCTTGTTTGAAATGGTCTAAATATGTGCGCAAATGAGTGTTTATATGTATGTATGTATGTATGTATGTATGTATGTATGTATGTATGTATGTATGTATGTATGTATGTCTCTGTGTCTCTCTTTCTCTCTCTCTTTCTCCTCTATGTATATGTTTATATATATATATATATATATATATATATATATATATATATATATATATATATATATATATATAATATATATACATATACATATGTGTGCGTGTGTGCCGATACACACACACACACACACACAGATATAATACATATCTGTGTGTGTGCGTATATATATACACGTACATACGGGTATACACATAGTTATGTGTGTATTATAGATATATATGTATGTATATAGATGCATACTTACTCTTATGTATGTGTGTATATAAATCAGGAGACAGACAGACAGATAGGCAAAGCAATAGGGAGAGAGAGAGAGAGAGGGGAAGAGAAAGAGAGAGAGAGGAAGAGAAAGAGAGAGAGAGCAGAAGATGTAGAGGTGAACATCAATAGAATTAGTGTCAAATGAAAATGAAATAGCATCAGTTGGGAGAACATTAAACATAAAAACAATGGAGTTGTGTTAGGCAAGTTATTTATTTTATTCATTTTCTCCGATCGAAACCATGTTTTATAGTGATCAAAACTCTTAGTTCTTCATTGAAACACACACGCACACACACATATACACATACACACGCACGCACGTACAGGCACTCAGCTTACTTGTCAAAGATTTCAGTTCAATGACTTTCTACCTCTTCCTACCCAGCATGCTTTGCACTCGCTCTATCTCACTAATTAACCGGCAGTTTTAACACATAATAACTTTTAATCATTCATTTTCAAAATAAATCAATAGGTAGATAAATATTTGTTTTCTTTACTTTGCAGCATTCACTTATTTCTTTTGTTATTACTGTTGAGAAGATAGGGAGGGTAAAGTTTAAGCGAAATGCATCGTCAACGAACCGGTTTCGATTTGTAGTAGTATTCATTATATTCAATTTCTGTTGTTGGAAGTGTTCTTAAGAACGATATAAATGGCTGACACGCTCCACATCAATGTCCAGAAAGGCTAGGAAGAGAAGAACGAGAGAACAACATGCAAGACCTGTTAAAATTTGCGACCAAATTGTTTCATATGTCTCTGTACAATACCCTAATCTCGTTGTTCTGAGTTGTACTTCATTCTCGCAAAGGAGAAATTGTGAAAAGGTTCATAGCTTACGGTTGTTTTGTTGTTTGTATTATAACATATATTGATACTCTGCGATTGTCTTCATCGGTAGTCTAATTATAGCTAGATCAATACTTAATTAAAGGTTTCTAGTTTTAGGAAGATTTATGGCATATATTACACAGTACGTCACAATAAATGTTCGAGTATTGTGTCTTCAACACGTTTAACTATGGAACAGTATCGAAGGCATAATCGGAACCTTTGACATAGATGAAATCAATTTAACTATGGAACGTCAGCGAGACATAATCGCCCTCTTTGACGTAATCAAACAATGTGATGAAGACCTATATATATATATATATATATATATATATATATAAAATAAGAACGTTTTATAAAATGTGGGATTTTCGAGGTACGCACTAACATGTTCTAAATGTAGTCCTGCAAAGCATAAATGATCGAATGTATGTGCGCACACGCGTGTGCGTTTCAATCCAAACAGAGTAATCGGAATCTACGTAGTAGTTTGGTCTTCAAATCACATTCCTACTGACTTAAAAATGGTGGGAGGACACACGATGTAGTCCTAGTAACATTGTTAAAAAAAAAAGTTAAATAATGAGTTGCACACGACTGAAATGCCTTTTATCATATGTCTACTTGCATTGGTGCATTGTAGCCGATTGGATTAATATTTGATCGCTTCATAGCTATAAGGTCCAGGATTGGATAACACTGCGTATTATCTCGGGTAAATGTCATCATAGTCATGGATCTAGACATACTATGTAAGTGAAATTGGTTAGACGAAAACTGTATAGAAGTCTCTGTCTAATAGATTATACTTGTAATTCAAAAGGCACAATCTTGTTATGCTATATCACACTGATTCAGCCTGAGATTTACGATAAGGATATGTGTGTCTATGGAATGCTAACCCCTTATACGTAAATTCAGTGGCAGGTAATTCAAGTGATCGAACAACTGAATCCTTATCATCGAACGACGGAAATCCACTACCATTTGCTCCACGACAAACTAAACCTAAGCTTAAACATTTTCCTACTAATATCAGCTTTGCTTTTCCTTTGCAAGTGATTAGTGCTTTCCGGCTTTTTATATAAGTTACAATTTACGGAATCTCCCTCAGCACGCTCGAATTTTTCCGCGCGATTCACATTTGACTATTTCGTAATATATGCACAAGGCTACAAATTTTAGGATCGGTTTATGATTGGTACTTGATTTAATCGATCTCAGAAGGACGAAAAGTGAATTTTAACTCAGAGCGTAACGGCAGGATTTTAACTCAGAGCGTATCGTTAAGAGCCAGAATAAATAATTTATCTGACGTCCTAACAATTCTGCCAATCGACTACCCTAAACCGAACACAAATTACCTAAGCAATAAATGTATTCTACTCTTTTTTTATAAGTCTAAGTCCCTTCGCTACTGGAGACAAGGTTGGACAATTGTCATACTGATGACGCGTATTGAGACAGAACATATCTTTCGAATGTCTAGAGAAAAAATGCTTTTCTTTTTCCTAAATGGCATGTCAGTTTCGAAGACCTCTTAACTCTTGAGACAATCTCCCCTCCTGAAGAGGAGCTGGTCTTAATTGCTATTTGGTAATTATGATGCATCCTCTTAAGACGGAGATAATTTTAATAAATCAAGACTACGGTATTTGATAAAATCTGTATTTGTCTATGTCGTTCATGTATGAGCCTCTGACTACTTCGAGTTATTTCTTTAGATCATTTTTGATTAAATTAGATTATAACAAACTAGTCTTTGTAACTGTAATTAACTTTTTATTGCTCACTACATTGAATATGTTAACATTTTCTTTACTCTTGTTTTCAGGCAGACGCTGTTTGCGAATTATTTTACACTTGAGCAATTGTGTTTTTATACACCAGCCAATAAGTCATCTGATATTTTAGGTCAATGTTTCTTTCGTCATCACTTAGGAAAGTGTAAGACCTATTAATACTTAGTGAGGCCAAAGTTAAACCGAAATAAGCCTGGTTTATCGCCTATATTTACCGAGAAAATGAAAATAGCATTTGGTCAGTGACTAGTATTGCTTTACAGGATTATGTATAGTTACCCTTTTAATAATTATGTCATGTTGCTTTTTTGATGCTCAGGTCATTAAATATATTCATAATAATTAAGTAATCGTCTACTTGGTTACTGGATAATACTAAGAATAATTTGTTTGAAAAAAGCATGACAAAGGCTAAACAGTCTTCACCCAGAGATTTTACACTAAAAAGAAACAACGAAGAAATTATTTGATAAAGTAACAATTTAACACATGAGAGAGAGAGAGAGAGAGAGAGAGAGAGAGAGAGAGAGAGAGGGCGGAGGAAAGAGTTGTTTTTCACCAAATTACAACGCTCACTCATAAGACAATGGACAACTGAGAAATAGTTTCAAATGTCTACAAACGCGTTGTTTGTTAAATCCTATCAATGTACATGAAGTGCTAACACAATACATTATATTTTAGAGTTTAAGTAAGGTATTTACTACAACTACCATCATTTGTTTTTGTTTCATCTCAGGCTGGGATTTGCTGCGTAAGTTATGTAGTTCTTTGTCCGAGTGTTCAGCTATCGGCAATATCTACTAAATCTTTTATGAAAAGATTACTGGAATTTATCGTCTTCTAAATAGATATCTGTTGTTACGAAAATTTTCTTAAATTTTCTCTTCTTTACAGAAGCGCTGGTCAGTGAATTAAATAGATTAAAACGTACATGGTCTTGTTTTACGCCCGTTTCAATTAATGTTGGTAGTAAAACATAAATTACAAACTATTTCAATTGTTTAATTAAATACCTTTAACTAACATTAACCGGCATTTTAGAAGTTAGACTGCTTGCTCAGTTCTTAATGTTTAATACAGCTACTGTTGGTACTGCATCTGCGACTGAACTTCTTTCTAACAATGGTATTCTAGCAAGTAGTATGTTTTCCTTGGCTTCTCCTATCCTTATTACAACACTTTCAATGTTTCTTAACTTACTACACATATGTCGTCTGCACATATCTCGTCTACATATGTCGTCTGCACTCGGAAGTAATAATGGAAACGGTATGGGTATTCAGGAGGACAGCCTTCCTCCCTTTCTAGTTAACGAGAAGTCTTATATAGTCCATTCCAATCCATTACCATCACCACCACCACCTTACATCCTATCTTTAGCCTCAGTGATCTTAGCGTACCTTAAAATCCATTTCGGTCACTTCTCTTAAGTTGGCCTGATTGCCATGTTATGTTATTGCCACCTAAGTTCTGTTCAAATTATTCCTGATTTTATGCAATAAAGGGGATTTGTTAGCGTTTACTTCTGTTGTGCATTCTATCGTGAAGCTGACGAGGAATGATCAGAAGAAATCCATTTCATTTTTAGTATTTTCAATGGCGGGAAATTTGCTAAAAGTCTTTAAAAATACAGTTAAAAATACAGTTAACTCTTGATTATTCGAACAAGAGAGGTGGAGTGTATTTTTCGGATAACTTATTTTTGAGAGAACTGATTCGATTAAATTTGTAGTTGCTGTTGTTGTTGGTGGGCCTTCTGGTTCTCCTTTATTTTCGTGAACATCAAGTGGTTGGTATTACCATATGTGTAATACCTAAGCCTTCTGCTTTCTGCTACGACCTCCAATTGTGACTTATATGGCAGTTAAATCGGGTCGGAAGTCTTTTCTTAGATATCTCATTTTACTTGAGTGAAGATCTCTTACTCCTCCCGGCCCAATTTTCTTAATATCGAGCAAGATGTCCTATGACCATCCACCAAACATTTAATTGTTATGGTGCACCTGATATTTTTGCTGACCAAGGTATGGTAATGTGTGCATGTGTGTGGCATCTCTAACTACTGGTTCTTAACGAACAGACACGCTGGTACATAATAAATTTGTCAGTTCTTTCTGCCCATTGTAAAGGGACTACCAACTGAATTCTCCTACTCCATTTGTTGATGAGCTTCTCTGCTATACTCAGGTTCATGTGCTTGTCTTTCGTCGAGGCTGGTTTATGGATGTGCCAGTGTAGACATGGAGCAGCTATAAGGGATCTTATTCAGGTCGCAAGATAGAAATTTTACTCAGTCAGCGTATAATACTAGTGTAAGATGGCCCCTGTTCAAAATATTCGGCTGCATAGGCCATAAATTTGCGCGGCAAAAATTGCAATATTCAGCCAAATTAAACAGCAGTTGAAACAAGGAAGGTGGAAAGTGCAAATCATCCAGCTTGGATAGTCTGTCCTACTGGGATCGATGTAATCGACTAACACCACTTCCCAACAACTTTGTTGCCTTTTGCCTAAATTTCAATACACACTTATGCTAACCAACAAAGTTCAAATCTCACCGAGATCAAATTTGCCTTTCATCCTTTCGGGGTCGATAAAATACAGTGTTCAAATTCCAGCGAGATCAACATTGCCTTTTGTCCATGAAATGGTACCGGTCAAGTGCTGGAGTCGATCTAATCGAGTTGCCCCTTGTCCCTCAAAATTGCTCGCCTTGTGTTAAAAACATTACAACTAAAGGCGGCGACCTAGCGAAATACGCCGAGGCCATTTTTGCCAATCATCCTTTCGGTTTTGATATATATGGTTTTTCAGACTAATTGATATGGAGTGATCAACACTCGTTAGCTTCTAATAAACTGACATAGTGCCTCTCTGCTTTTCTACTACTACTACTACTACTACTACTACTACTACTACAGTAACCACTGCTCTTTGAATCTAACTACTTGCCTGCCACCTTCTTCAAACCCACTGTTCCTCTCTTCCT
>NC_142930.1:82728727-82756227 GCF_046866305.1 Octopus bimaculoides | reverse complement strand
TCGTGGAGTAGAGGATGTATATATAACGCATATTCGTACATACATACAGACACATATACTTTTACATTTATATATATATATATATATATATATATATATATATATATATATATATATATATATATATATATATATACATATATGCATATATACATACATACACACACACACGCACGCACACATGCACACATATGGATGGATGTACAGGATTTTATAGACATGTTCTTGTGTATAGGATTATGTTTTTTGTATTTTTTTTTTCTCATATTTTCGTGTTTTCATTTTGTTCATCGCCTGAATAATATGCAATCGGAGTTTGATATTTGTTTATTTATATTAGGAGAATGAATCGATGTTAATTGATACACTGAAATTCTTTATAAACAGTCTCTGCTGTAATGTTTGTTGTCATTATTATACATACATTTATAATTATAATTTTAATTGTTATAATTATTGTTATTATTATTTCCCGACTTGATAAAATGAACAAAATAAGTTCACTCTTTCCTGATGGCTTCTATCCGGTGAGAGAAAAAGCTGGATTTTGTTTTTCTTTGTCACTAATGGTTACTAATGACGGCTGAACAATGTCTTATTACTGGTGCATTTTTATAGGACGTTTTTGTCTGGGAGTATGTCTTTGATTGAGGCTGCTCGCGACAATTAGTAATTGCAACGTATTTGAATATTGGAGTGAATGATGGGAAAAATAACAGGAAAAAATGTTGGAATGTTGAGACAATAATGGAGATAGAAGAAATGAGACAGTTGAGTAAGGGAGAAAAGCTTGGGCGGGAGTAACAGAATGTGTGTGTGTGTGCGTGTGTGTGTGTGTGTGATAGAGAGTGACAAGCAGGTCAAAAAGAATGACTCCTCCTCAACCAAACATAAGGGAGATAATTTTCAATGCTGACAGTTTCAAAATCCAATGGAACAGTAATCGTTTGCTGTTTGGTTTTGGTTTTATTTTTGGTTGATCTTGAAGTTATTTCAGTTTTTTGCTTTATTCAATTCTTTCTTCTAGTCGCAAATTCAATCAGACCTATCATTATTTCTTGTCTAAAGTATCTCTCTCTCTCTCTCTCTCTTTTTCTTTCTCTTACACACACACACACACACACACACACACACACACATACACACACACACACACACACACACACACACACACACACACACACACACACACACATACACACACATATTCACACACACGCACACACGTCTGTATGTACGTGTACACACACATGAATGTGAGACTTGTTGCTTTCTCTGTGCTTGCAAAAGTGTTCATTTTAGGCAAACAGTTCGCTGGAGATAGGAATGTTTATTCATTTCTTTTGCATTTTACTTTTTCTATAGCTTTTCAAGAAAATGTTTAATTTTGTTTTGCTTTTTCTTTTACTTGTAATTTTATATATTTATTAATTTATTTATTTTTCTGCGTTCCAACACAGTAAAGCAACAATATGATTATAATTATCCTCTCGTTGGTTGCACAATGTTACACTGGACAGTGGGTATTACTTGAGCAACACTTGCCGCTGGAGTCTTCAATGTCTCCGATTCTGTCGATTTCGGACTGTTGATGCAAACGACCGATGGTGGATGCAAGGGTAACCGATTAAAATTGGAGTCATTTGATTCACATTCCATTTTCTTGATTCTGGCATCAACTGGTTGCAACGAGTCGTCTGGTCCAATGTCATCGACAACTAACGGGATCATACTGTCTTTTCCATCTTGATCGTCTGATCCGTCAGCATTACCGCCATTAGAGTCACATCTGCTCTCGCTTTTAGCATCGTTTTTATCAGCGATTGCTTTAGCTTTAGCTTCAAGGGCTGCTTTTTTGCTTCGTTTCCATTTCATCCGACGATTTTGAAACCAAATTTTCACCTGTTGGAGAGAAACCGAAAAGAAAAAGAAAACTTAATAAGAAGCTTATTTTACATTAAGAAATTATGAACAACAATATTTGTATTATTACTGTCTCCAGTCCTAGGATTATGATCATCGTCCCTATCAATCCCATTGCATAAACTGATCCAACCAATGAGCTAAAAGCAACCAATGAAAGTTTTGTTACTCAGAAGCATGCATTCCAAAGATCAGGAATGTTTTCTAACAACAGTGAAACTGAGTAATACAAAGTTATTCGAAGTGCAAATACACATGCATACATACATACTTACACATACATCCACCCACCCATCCTAACATTCATTCATCCATCCGTCCATCCATCCATCCATATATACATACATACATACATACATACATACATACATACATACATACATATACACTTTACAACACGTATCGAGTGTTCTTTTCTATTGTCTGTACATTCCTCTGTCTTTCTCTAGATGTGTGGTAAGTGTGCAAGTATATATGTGTAGGTGTGATCGTGGTACTTAAGTTGAAGCTCCATGTCAGTCCTCTATTATCCACACAGCTCGAAGGTGAATAAAAAGTAAATAAGTAACATGGATGACCAGGTATAAGTTTTCAACATACAGGATACTCCATTATAATTACTTATTTGCTTTATATATATATATATATATATATATATATATATATATATATATATATATATATATATATTCATTTTTCATTTTTCATTCTATCTAGTTTCAGCTCATGAGCTGTGGCCATGCTGGGGCACCGCCATTTGGTGTTGCTACACGATTTTACTTCACGAATTTTACTTCAGGAATTGACATTTGGTGCATGAGAGAGTTCAATGCAGCTGCTCGCATCTGCACCTCCTGCCGTGAAGTTGGTTCATCTGGGACACCTGACAGGAAGAGGTCCAGCCTCATCTTGAAGACACCTACATCCACCGCCTGCAGGTCTCTCAGGTTCTTCGGGAGGATATTGAAGAGCTGTGGACCTCTGAAGCCCAGGCTATTGCAGTATCTTGTCCTACATCTTGATGGCAAATTTGGAGTCCTTGGCACTATGCAACGGGGTCCAGTTCTTTTATTTGTGTAACTTTCGATGCCAAAGTTTATATATATATATATATATATATATATAAATATATATATATATATATATATATGTATATATATATATATATATATATATATATATATATATATCTTGTGTCCTGGTAGGGTATAAAGTTGATATTCTGCTTAGGCATTGCGACACTAATAACCTGGCGTAGATCTCAATATACGTGAGTTTCAGCACGATATATTCGACGAGTATAGGGTAGTAATAAGAAAAACAGATGGCAAACGAAAAAGATTGTCCTGTTATGAATGTCATTAGCTTACAGCTGTTTCTGCTATGAGATGCAATGGGCTCATAGTTGAGATCCTAAATAACATCCGATATATATTCATCGAAGCCTTGAATATGGAGTGCAATTTATTTGGGAAAAAGATTACATTTGTACAAATTTTTATATACATCAGTACTGACTTTCACATTTTAATGTCTTCCCAATATATTGTAATTTTTTTTTCTCAAATAAATTGAACTTCATATTCAAGGGTCCGATAGAGCTATAGGATGTTATTCAGGCACTTAACTGTGAGTTCACGGCATTTTATAGCAGAAACTGCTGTGAGCTAAAGAAGTTCATAACATAACCATCGTTTTTCTTTGTCATCTCTATTCCTTATATATATATATATATATATATATATATATATATATATATATATATATATATATATATATACATATATATTCATTTATGCACACTTAAGCATACGCACATACACATGCATATGTACTCGCGTTCACACACACACACACACGCACACATAAATATATGTATACAGTTATATACACATCTTTTCATTTGATTTTTATTTGTTTCAGTCATTGAACTGCGGCCATGCTGGAGCACTGCCTTGAGAGTTTAGTTGAATTAATCGACTCCAGTACTTATTTAAGTGTGGTACTTATTCAACCTGTTTCTTTATGCTGAACCGCTAGGTTATGGGAATGTAAACAAGCCAACATGTATCGTTAAGTGGCGGGAGCGGGGAACAAATACTACACATACACACACTCATGAAAACATCTATCTATCTATCTATCTATCTATCTATATATATATATATATATATATATATATATATATATATATATATATATATATATATATATATATATATATATACATACATACATACATACACGAAAGGCTTCTTACAGTTTCCGTCAACAAAATCCACTCACAAAGCCTTGGTCGACCCGGAGCTATAGTATTTGACACTTATGCAAGAAGTCACGCAGTGGGAGTGAACCCAAAACCATGTGTTTGGTAAGCAAACGTCTTACGCACAGAGCCACACCTGCAGCTTATCACTGTCTTTATGTCTCTCTCTCTTTCTCCATCTGTCTGTCTCTCTGTCCCTCTCCCTCTACCCTTGTCTCTCCCCCCTCTCTCTCTCTCTCTCTCTCTCTCTCTCTCTCTCTCTCTATACATACACGTGTGTGTGTGTGTGTGTATTTCTCAAAAAGTAGATTATCTTGCATATTACTTATTGAACAAACAAATACTGTCAGGTAATTACCAGCAATCTGTTTTCAGAGATCAAAGAACAGCATTCTCCGTTTTCTAAGGTAAGCAACTTTCACACACATACACTCATGTTATATCTTCCGCCATCGCACGTTGTTACCCTCTATCACATCACACTTACATATGGAAATACAAGGATACACAAAGGTAATTGTTTGTCTTGTAATTATTCTATAATAAGAAATATTTGAAGAAAGACAAACACGTGAAAGAGCGAAGACGGTGGCATATATGAAAAAAAAAAACACTGCCGTATACTGTCAGGTACCACGTGTCAGCGGGTGGTAGTCTATAAAGCTGACGTCAGGTCAATTTCCTTTCACCTTTAAGTGTCCATACAAAGTTTTATATAACAATACCGTCTGTTTACTTTGCATGCACTTGAAGGTGGCAACTAAGACATGCATGGCTCATGAATGCATGTATCATTCTCTCTACTTCCCTTTCTTTTTCTTTCTTTCTTTCTTTCTTTCTTTCTTTCTTTCTTACCTTTCTTTATCTCTCTCGCTCTCTCGCTCTGCATATATATATATATATATATATATATATATATATATATATATATATATATATATATATATATATATATATATATGGAGGAGGTGCATAACATCTTTACATATATAAATGCACACGTATACATATATATTCACATGTACATATATCCACAAATACACAAAAATGTGTATGTGTGTCTGTATAGCAGTGTGTTAAGAAGCTTGTTTCCCAACCACATGGTTCTGGGTTCAGTCCCACTGCGTGGCAAGTGTCTTCCACTACAGCCTCGGGCCGACCAGAGCCTTGTGAGTGGATTTGGTTGACAGAAACCGAAAGAAGCCCGTCGTATTTATATATATATATATATGTGTGTGTATTTGTGTGTCTGTGTTTATCCCCTCATCATCGCTCGACAACCGATGTTGGTGTGTTTAAGTCCACGTAACTTAGCGGTTCGGCATAGGAGACCAACAAAAAAAGCACTAGGCTTACGATGAATATGTCAATGATTGTTCGACTAATGATTACAATGATTTGTTCGACTAAAGGCGGCGCTCCAGCATGGCCGCAGTCAAATGACTGAGACAAGTAAAAGATTAAAAGAATAATACGCACACACACACACGTCTACACGTACATTTATACATAAGTACATCTCTCTCTCTCTCTCTCTCTCTCTATATATATATATATATATATATATATATATATATATATATATATATACTTCACTTTATCGTGCAGTTACTGTTAATACCTAATTTAGAGAATTAACATTGCTTGTTTTCACTTTTTCGATATCAGTGAAGAATTTCACTGGAAAAAGGTACATAAGATTGCCAAGAATTTATCTCTGTCATCGCAGATCGGTCGCTATCGGACGCTGACGAAGGGAAATAACCCTGAAACCCGGGTCCGTTCGTGCTACAGATCTCGATGGGAGGGATAAATTCCCTTGGCAAAACGAACAGGACACAGAAGTGTGTCGATAAGCCAGCTGGAGGAGATGTCCTCCTGGGGCTAAAAGCAAAAGTAACATCCACCCCTAGGGGTCAGCCACATTTAAGTGGCAATATACTTCACTTTATCGTGCAGTTACTGTTAATACCTAACTTAGAGAATTAACATTGCTTATATATATATATTTTATTTTATATTATATATTGTATATTATATTATATATTGTATATTCCATATTCTATACCCCACATTAGTTCTGCAGGAATATGAATAAAACATAAAAAACAGACAGTGTTGGAACTCTTTTAAGCAAAATAATATATTCCTCTATACACAATCATACAAAAAAATCCACCTTTTTTTGTATTTATTTTTACTCGCATATATATATATATATATATATATATATATATATATATATATATATATATATATATATATATATATAGGTAGATATATGTATATGTACATATGTTTCTTGGTATATATGTGTGTATATGTGTGTGTGTATTTATATATGTACGTTTGTATGTATTATCTACAAGTATATCTGTATACGCTTACATTCGCATAATATACTGAGTTTATGAACTTCAATTAGCTATAGCTTAAAAAACGTTCGTCTGTTTCCATGGCGTTCTTTAGATGTTGCAGCCCACATCTTCTATATTAACTCCTCGACTTTTCTACCAGCCAGGAAGTACGTTCTGTTGAAAATCTGTGCTACTATTGATGTTGTTATTACTCTTTTACTTGTTTCAGTCATTTGACTGCGGCCATACTGAAGCACCGCCTTTAGTCGAGCAAATCGACTCCAGGACTTATTCTTTGTAAGCCTAGTACTTATTCTATCGGTCTCTTTTGCCGAACCGTTAAGTTACGGTGACGTAAACACACCAGCATCGGTTGTCAAGCGATGGTGGGGGGGGGGGGACAAACACAGACACACAAAAACACACACACACATATATATATACATATACATATATATATACGACGGGCTTGTTTTCGGTTTCCGGTTACCAAATCCACTCACAAGGCTTTGGTCGGCCCGAGGCTATAGTAGAAGATAACTGCCCAAGGTGCCACGCAGTGGGACTGAACCCGGGACCATGTGATTCGTAAGCAAGCTACTGACCACACAGCCACTCCTACTCCTATGCAAACTTTTTTTATGATCCACAACTGTAGCGAGTATATGGTGCTTTGAAAGCCTTCCCCCAAGCGTTGGTCGATGGAAGGTGCACACTCCTTCAGCATGGCAATGTCCCAGCACATACTGTCAATATAACCAAGCGCAAACTTGAGGAACTTGAGGAACTCAAATTGCTGTTTCACCCTGCCTACAGGCCAAACATTGCACTATCAGGTTACCTCCTTTCCGAGCCATGGCTAATTTTCTACACGTACGGAAGTTCAACAACATGGATGAGGTTGAAAATGGGTGCACGGAGATTTTTGCCTCTAAACCAGCCAAATGTTGGCAACAGATAATAGAATATGATGAGATATATTTTGATGAATAAACGCTTCTCGTATGTGCTTTGCTTGAACTATTAATGAAAGCTTGAGGTACGAAAAAACTTTTGACTCAACCTAGTATGTCTAACAGTCTTATGTATGTATGTATGTATGTATGTATGTATGTATGTATGTATGTATGTATGTAGGTAGGTAGGTAGGTAGGTAGGTAGGCAGGCAGGTTGATAGGTAGGCAGGTTGATAGGCAGGAAGATAAGTATAAAGAAGGGGAGATTACCTGTGTTTCCGTCAGCATTAATGACGTGGCGACTTCAAAACGTTTTGGTCTGGAAAGGTATTTGTTGAGTTTGAACTGTCGTTCAAGTTCTAAAAGCTGTTGGCTTGTAAATGCTGTTCTTGGTCTCCGCGTCTTACCAACAATGTTCGGCTGACCCTGACCTTGAAAAACAAATAAGATAAGTAAGCACATAAACACACCTTGTATCAAGAATGCTATCAACTTAGTCGATTCAGTTTTATAAGATTAACTAACTGCATACTTTGTTTTACGCAGCGGCTGTTGTTGAGCAAATATAACAAGCGGTAATACATTCATGAATAATGATGAGATTCAGTCACGTGACTCATTTCTGTTGATTGTAATACATCTCCAGTTTAACTCTAATCGAGTAGACATGATTTCAATGATTTTCTAGACGTCACCATAACATTTTCTATAACCACTATTGCAATTATCTAATAAGTCTTTGCTTTTTTCAAAAGCATTAGACTGTGATCTAAGGAAGATTGGCTGTTATGTCTAACAGGTTGAACAACAACGTAGAGGTCTCCTTCATTCACTTCACTCATTATTTTTCTCTTCCATTGATTAGAATGTTAGTGCTGGTGTTGTTGGCAGTTTCTCTGTGTATCAGGTCAAATTTTACCGAAAAGAAGTATGATCAAAAGCAAGCTGTCATGACCATGTCGTCTGTTTATGAAGTACCTAAGATTACAGTGTACAATGTGCCATTTGTTTGTATAAAACTGTACTGTGTGATTTTAAGGGGATTTAGCTTGCGAGTTCTAGTAGATTGAGCTAATGTACGGAAGCTCCATATTTGCTCGAAATAGCATCGAACAATTATAGTCAAATCTAATGAGGCTACACATGCATATGTATGTGAGAGAGAGAGATACAGAGAGATAGAATGGAAGAGAGAAAGAACGTGAGCATTGTATGTGCGTGTGTGTACGCATGGGTGCGCGCGCGTGTGTGTGTGTGTGTGTGTGTGTGTGTGTGTTTATAATTTTAATATGACAGAGCCATCAGATTTCGAAACATCAACCTTATTGAGATTGAATAAAATGAAACAATTTCTGTTCTAAAATTAGGAAGTCATTTTACTATTTCTCCTTTTTCTCTTCGTCACTGTGAATGTGTGTGTGTGTGTGTGTGTGTGTGTGTGTGTGTGTGCGTGCGTGTGTGTGTGTGTGTGTGTGTGTGATTCATATGCATATATATGTCTGTGTGAATGTGTATGTATGTGTGCATGTGTCTTGCTTTTGTCGCTCAATCAATCTGCCTCTCTGCTACTCTCCGTATGTACTTATACACAAGTATATACGTGTGTGTGTGTGTGTGTGCGTGTGTGTGTGTGTGTGTGTGTGTGTGTGTGTGAGTACGCACACCATATGCATATATGTCTATATACATACGTATATACATATGTATGTGTGCAAATACAAATATATATATATATACATACATTCATATATATATATATATATACATTCATATATATATATATATATATATATATATATATATATATATATATATATGACGACCTTCTTTAATCACCCATCTCTCCCCTCAACCCATTCCTACTCACAGCAATATTTTATAATTCCGATATGATGAATGAATGAATGGTCAAGTCTATTTGTTATTTTCTTCTTTTTCGTATTTCTGAACGTACATGAATTATTTATGTAAGCTATTGCAGTATATTTCAACAATTCCAGAACATTCCGTTCCGTGTCTTGTGCTGAGTTTGTCTGCCAACTGCAATATTTTACCATTAATTTTGTTCTTGTTCGCGTTGCTAGCGATTGCTTGTCGTTGTTGTTGCCGCCGTTTTTGTTGTTGTTGTTGCTACAGTTATATATTGTTGTTTTTCCTTGTGTCAATAAGCTCATATCCATTTAAATAGTCCAATCTGTCCAAACTAGGTGTCGTGGGGTACGATGGATGGATGGATGGATGGATGGATGGATCTCAATTATTTCTCGTGTTATTCGTTTTTTTTAAAAATATTTATTAAAATTGTTGTTGGGATTGAGTGAGGCGGGAGAATAGTGAGGGTCACAGAGTAGAAGTTATATACATACATATATATATATATATATATATATATATATATATATATATGAATGTGTGTGTGTGTGCGTGTATATAGAGACACACACACATATATGTATGACAAATATATATACATACATGCACACACACACACACACACACACACACACATTTACAGACTCACGCATATATTGGGTTATACCATAATTAATGCGGTTTTTCAGTTGCATGAGCTAAACGTCGAAGGGGGACGGGATAAACTACCTGCATCAACTTGCTATAAAAGCAGTTAGTAATTTTATCTTGTACTTATTCTTAGCGCAAGTTTTGAAGAGTGCAGTTCGATTTTAAAGCTATAATGATAGTGTTAAAGGAGCATACTCGGCATAATTTGCCTTATGAGTTCAATAAAGGCAACAACGTAACGGAATGTGCGAGGAGAATATTAATGCAGTATATAGGAATCGGACAATAAGCGTAAGCCAGTTTCAACGGTGGTTCCAGAAATTCCAAGCCGGAAACTACAGCCAAGAAGACGAACCTCGTTCTGAATGATCTATAGAGCTCGACGAGGACGTCCTGCAAACCCTGGTGGAAGAAAATCCCATCGTAACTGTTGAGGAACTAGCAAAGAAGCTTGGATTTGGTCATTCAACCATTCATCGACACCTGTGTGCCATTGGAAAAGTCAGCAAATTGGGTCAATGTGTTCCTAACACACTTTTCGAATCTAATCGCGCATAGAGGGGGAATGTGAGCTCTTCAGTGCTGTCACATCTCACGAATGAACCTTTATTGAACCGTATAATGACTGGTGACGAGAAATGAGTTTTCTATAAAAATGTCAAGCGCCGAAGATATTGGGTAGGGAAAGGAGAAACACCGGCAACCCAGGCTAAAAGAGGTCTTCACCCACGTAAGGTGTTGTTATATGTTTGGTTGAATATGGATGGTTTAGTCCACTTCGACCTTTTAAACCCAAACCAAACTATAACAATGGAAATCTACTGCAAGTAGCTTGAGCTTAAGTCAGCGCTAGAAGAAAAACGACCATCTTTTGGTTTCAAGACAAAAGGTGTTCTTCCATCAGGATAACGCTCGGCCACATACAGCGAGGATAACATTCCAAAGGCTGGAGCAGTTTGAATGCCCCACCCATCATATTCGCTGGACATTTCCCCATTAGATTATTATTTATCCAGCAGTCTTCAAAATCATTTGGACAGAAAAAATATGAATTCTGTAGACGAGATCAGAACAGTACTGGAGGAGTATTTTTCGTCACGAACAAGTGGATTTTCGAAGAGGGACCCTGCAAGTCTACCAGATAGATGGGAAAGCATTATATAAAATGAAAGAGAGTATACTTTAGATTAAAAAAGAACTTTGTTTATCTTAATTTTGAAAAATAAAAAAAGTATTAGAAACCGCATTATTTATGGGATGACCCAATATAGATGTATCTATATACATGTATATAAATGTATATATGAGAATACATATAAATATGTGTGTGTGTCTCTGTATGTGTGTGCATGCATTATATTCTCCAATTTAAAACGTTATTTTTCACTTATATCCCTCTATTAATGCTCTTGTGAAGTAAAAATTAAAAAAAACGCAAATATGAACGACACAACATCCCCATTTTTGAGAGAATAATTTTTAGAAACATTAGACAGAGTCCCACGTTTTATTAGCTCCCGAGGTCGGCTTTTGTTAAGGCAGTGAGCTAGCAGAATCGTTATCAAGCCGAGCAAAATGTTTAACGGCATTTCGTCTGCTTTTTACGTTCTGAGTTCAAATTCTTCCCAGGTCTGCTTTTCCTTTCATTTTTTCGGGGTCGATGAATTAAGTACCAGTGAATTAAGTATATATATATATAGGTGTGTAGGTGTGTATGTATATATATGTATATGTATATTACATGCACAAACCAACATCATAGTTATTACACTGGCATATTCATACACACATATATGCGCACACGTTTGGTTAAGGAATATAGAAGATCCTACACAGGAATACTATACATTTGTCTATCGCTTGTGTATATATAATTTCTTTACTGGTCATCTCTCGTTCAAAATATGTCTATTCGGAAGCTGTGTGTGTTTAAGATTAAGGGGGAGGAACAGAGGATAAGGAGAAGGGAGAGGCAGATTGAATATAAAAAATATGCGTTTGCAAGACAATATGAGATGTCCAAATATTTTCCTTCAACTGGACAAATCTAATATTTAGAAATATATATTTTGTGTGTTTGTGCGTGTTCGTGTGTGAGCGTATGCATGTGTGTGTGTATATGTAAATATATATGTATGTATGTATGTGTGTATGTATGTGTGTGTGCATGTGTGTGTGAATATGTGTGTGTGTGTGTGAATGAATGAGTGTATGCATATATATGTGTGTGTATGTAAATATATATATACATTTGTATCTATCTAACTGCATCTGTGTGTGTGCGTGTGTGTGTTCGTGCGTGCATGTGTAAAGAGACAAACAAAGTGAGAGAGAATGACAATATAGACAGACAGATAGACAGATAGAGAGAGAAAGAGAGAGATAAAGATGGATGGATGGATGGATGAATGGATGGATGGACTGAGCATTGCACGTATCGTATGGCGCTGTGATATTGTCATCTTTATGACTCACAAAGTATTAAGCGACATTATTTGATAATGAAGAAAATCGGAGCGCTCTACAAAACGGTCCAGGAAGAAACCAAAATAGCAGCTTTTATGTAATCGTTCAACCAGTTAGAAATAGCAACCAAATCTCTTTTCAACCTTATCCTAACGTCTTGAAAACAGCAGTACACACTGTTTTATGTAGTTCTCGGTAAAGTATGGAAGAACAAAAAGAAGATGATTGTGATTAGAACACATTTGACCAAAGATCATTTCAATCAAGTCGGACCAGGAGTTAAACAGCAACATCAACAACGGCGTTTACTTTTCTTTTGTTGTCTGTCTATCTCCCTTGTACTGTCTTCATGTTGCTGCTGTTGTTGTTAGGCATTCCAGCTTTCAACTACCAATATTTCAGGGACTATATTTTCCAATGTGTCTGTCTTTTTATAAGACGATAGGATGTGATGTGAGAGAATTTGATCGCTTTTCATTTCCACGTCAAGTCACTGTATTGAGGCTCCCCTTATCTCGCCTTTATGGTGTTTCAGTTCTTTGTAAAAACGAAGAGTTATTTTGTGGTTAGTAGACAATATTCCTCTGTGAAATTTCAGCAAAAGTACTGAATTTTTCATGTTTCTGTTTAACTTCTCCATAAAATGCAATGAATATGAAGAATTGATTTGGATATTGCTGATATTCCTTCTGAAAAGTTTGCTTTTATTGTGATGATATTTGTCTCCTTAACTAATCATAAGATCATTGCAATAATAAAGCTAACTAAATGTACGCTCATTTTAATGATAACTAACCAAATATACGATTGCCGTTATCATAAATAACTAGATATATGATTATGCTAATGACAGAACACTAAGCAAATATAATATTGTAATAATAACTAAACGAATATAAAATTTTTGTGATAGTAACAAACCACATATAAGCTTATTGTAATGATATAGCACCAGCCATCTATGTATCAAATATATATAAAGATAGATAGATATAGACAGACAAACAGATAGACAGATAAATAGATAGAGAGAGAGAGAGAGAGAGAGAGAGAGAGAGAGAGAGAGAGACAGACAGACTGACATACAGACAGACAGACAGACAGACAAACAGACAGACAGATAGATAGATAGATAGATAGATAGATAGATAGATAGATAAATAGATAGATAGATAGATAGATAGATAGATAGATAGATAGATAGATAGATAGATAGATAGATAAACAGACAGACAGACATAAAGACAGACAGAGAGAAAGACAGATAGACAGACAGGCGGATAGAAAGATAGATAGATAGATAGATAGATAGATAGATAGATAGATAGATAGATAGATGGATAGATAACTATGTATATGAGTTTGTAATGATAGAACGTAAAACATATATACGATTATTGTAATAATATAGCTTTAATCAATTTTAAAAAATTATTGTAATAATAACAATTCTTACCAAATGCAAGATTATTAAAATGATTTACTTTTAACCAGCTTTTAAGATATTTGAAGTTATATAACTCCAGCAGGGCCGGCTCAAGGTACCGGCAACACGGGATCGCCATGTACTAGAGGGCGCCAAGGGGTGCGTGACAAAGACAAGGAAATTTCCACAACTGTCAGTTTGTACAAACCGTAGGATCGACCCTGGACTGTGGTGATGTTAACTCTAACCAAATATTGATTTCAAATTTTGGCACAAGACCAATAAACTCGGGGGAGGGGGTTAAATCGATTACATCGACCCCAGTACTTAACTGGTACTTATTTTATCGACCCCGAAAGGATGAAAAGTAAATAGTAATAATAAGCGTTTCTACTTTAGGCACAAGGCCTGAAATTTTGTGGGAGGGCAGTAGTCAATTACATCAACCCAAGTGCTTCGCTGGTACTTAATTTATCGACCCCGAAAGAATGAAAGACAAAGCCGACCTTGGCAAAATTTGACCTCAGGACGTAAAGACGGACGAACTGCCGCTAAGCATTTTTCCCAGCTTGCTGACGATTCTGCCAGCTCGCTGCCTTACTTACATCAGATATTAATAATTACGGTGTAACTTTAACAACAGCATCAAGAACTGCAGGAAAACAAGACCCAAAATCTACACACCCGGAAAAAGAAAACAAACTTTACCATCCCCTCCGAATCATTATCAAATATCAGAAAGAAAAGGGAGCAACCCAGAGAGAGATGGGGGGAGGGGAGAGAGAGATGGGGGAGGAGAGAGAGAGAGGGGGCAAAGGGTCAAAGCAGTGAATTGACTGAATCATTAGCGAATCGGACAAAATGCTTAGCAGCATTTCGTCCGTTCTGTGTTCTAATTCCGCCGAAGCCACTTTGCCTTTCATCTTTTCTGGGTAGATAAAAGAATTATCACTTAAGTAGTGGGATCGATGTTAATCAACTTCCCTTCTCCACGAAAACTGCTGGCCCAGTGCCAAAATTTGAATTATTTTACAAAGTGGCGAACACCTAGCATTTAAAGTTGATTTTGTGGCATATCATTGACCTCTAATTTTATTACCAATTGGAGTTATTAATGCTGAGCATCCAAAATATTTTTGGCCCAAGCAATGCAGGTATACGAATATTAACATTGCGGTAGGCTTGTCTAATCTAACAGAAAATAAAATGGGTGTCTTTTTCCTAACTTGAACTATAAAATACATTAGCTTACAAATATATTATACGGAAAGGAAAAACATATTTGCTACAGACACAAAGAATAGCAGAACGACCCATCACCGTCTCACTATGCCAAACTAGCTTGTTTGGAAATCATTGCAAAAATGTCTTTGGCAAAGCTTGAACGTGACAATTTGATATTTTCTTTCTCCGAAAATATCACAGGTTTCTTGCCTATGTATGATACAATTATTTAGTTCATATTGCCATTAAATAATGATAACAGTAATAATATAATGTATATAAGAAAAATTAAAGCAAGAAAGAAAATAAAAAGCGAACAATGATAATAAGGAAATTAAGAAGAAAAAAATAAGTGTACTGAAATATTATGAAGAGAAAGAAATAAAAAAGTGGTATGAATATAAAAGAACAAATGAAAGATAGATTGGAGGAAAACTGGATTAGTCGTATTGAAATCACAGTGGAAATCCGCTCTCATTAGAAACGAGTTTATTTTCTTTCAATGTACATTGAACAGTGAGTGGAATAACGGTCGGTAAAGACGCAGAAATCTCTTCAAACAAGATCTGTCTGATTTCAGGCGCCACGTATCTCTCTGCCGAAAGCTTTTCTATATTATCTGAAATTTAGGAAAATCAAATTGTATGTGTCGGAATTAATGCGCCAAAAATTCCAATCAATTAAATGGCCGCTTTATCCTTTTGGTGACATACAAATGGTATCAATTTCTAAGTATTGGCAGAATGTGATGTGTCGTCTGCCACGTTAAGCCGATACCAGAACGAGGTCTGTCGCTCTCCTCAGCCTAAACAAGTGAATTAGCTTTTCTTCGCAAGATCGCGTGCGCCTATTAGTCAATTATTTTCGCCCACTTAACACTGATTTATTCCCGTTAATGGAAGGTGGTGATTAATTTTTCTCTAGCACCCCCTTTTTCCTCGTTTATTCATGCTCCTTTTTCTACTTCCCCCTTCCGTCCTTCTCTTTTTTCTTTTTCCTACTGTTTCTTTACCCTCCTTTCCTTTCCTTTCAGCTCTAGTAGTCTTTTTTCTTCTCTCCGTCTCTCCTTCCCCCCTCTCTCTCTCTTTACTATCTTTATTTGGCCCAATATTCCCAGGCTAGAAATGGCCAGTACTGTGAGCTAATCATTATAAAAACTCGCCGCTGAAAACATCAATACAGAGCTATTGCTCAACAAGATGGAAAATTAGTCAAGTGCTGTGGAGGCTGTGAATCCCTCAAGGGGACTGACTGGATCATTTAGTTTTCTACTTCGGACAGGAAATATTGTCTGTGTTTTTGCGACAAGTTTAATATTGCCTGACGAATCCTCGATTTTAGCCTTATGAACATGCCGTACATCCATTGAGCCATCAAGCCACCCCAGTTATTATTTCTCAACCACCACCACCACCATAGGGAGATATGGTAAAATGTTATTCAAAACTCTAGCTATTAGTTAAAGTTATGATACACTTTTGGCAGGTTGAATCACGACCAATTTGTCGCTCGATTTCACCTCCTTAGCAGCGGACAGGTTTCAGCATAACGTTGCCTTCTGCTGATAGACACACACTGCAATGCGGTAAGTGAAGGAGAAGTCGAAGTAAAGAAAGAAACAAAACAAAAACAAAGGAGAAAAAGAAGGAGAGAAAAAAAAGGGAAGTAGCGGGGAGGAAGGGAAGATAGCCTTTCAATAGCAGCGGGTGAAAAGACAGAAAGAAGGTGCTGGGATAAATGCATAACTTCTCCATCCACATAGCAAAAAGGAGATGAAGGGAGGTGTAAATAATAAACAGATAAATAAAATAAAGAGAAAGAGAGGGGGGGTCAGAGAGGGGGTGAGAGTGGAAGGAGCAAGGTGATTAAATTGAAGCGATGAAGTTGATTAGGTTTGAAGCAATTGGTTTATGCGAAAAATATCAGAAATGTCGTGCGGTGGAAAATGTGTGTGTGTGTGTGTGTGTGAAAGATAGGTGGAGTTTGGTTGAGGTGCATCATCATCATCATCATCATCATTATTATTATTATTATTATTGGTGTTTAGTGTTATTGGTGGTGGTGGTGGTGTCAGTGGGGAATGGGTTACTGGTGAGTGAGTGTATCAGTGTTGATGTCAGTGGTTGAAATGTTTATCGAGTGCTTGGTTTAAAGGGCTAGCTAGGTTAACACTGCTTGTTAGAAGCATTGATGCAATCGTGTCGAGTAGAGCAATGGGCCGAGAGCAAGAGAGAGAGAGAGAGAGAGAGAGAGAGAGAGACAGGGAGCAAAAGAGAAAGAGATGTGGAGAAAAATAATAATAAAAAAAAGAAAGAATCAAAAACAAGAAACATGAATGATATTAAATCATAAGATTGCGATGATATTTGTGGTGGTGGTGGTGGTGGTGGTGGTGGTGGTGGCCGTGGTGTTGGTTGTGGCGTTGGTAACACCAGTAGTGCGAAAGATAAGCACAGAAAATATATAGAAATGTATATGAAAGCAATAAATGTATTAATGGTTAAACGTTGCTTAGTTGGAAAGTAGTTTATCTTACTGACCATGCAACGATAGTATTGTATTCAATATTCTATGGAGAAAGAGGACGAACAGGAGGAGGAGGAGGAGAGATAGACGCGGGGGCTGGAAGGATGTGTTACTATGAAAATGTCGCCGATAAAAAAGATCTACGTAACAACAGGTGTAAAATAAAAGAATAGCCTCTAGAAAATATATTAGAATCAAAAGAGTGAACAAGGTTTCAAATTCCACTATGGACGTATACGTGGCTATGTGGTTAAGAAGACTGCTACCCAGACGTGTGGTTTGGGATGAAGTTCTCCTGCGCGGCACCTTGGGCAAGTGTCTTTGCTTCTAATACAGAGTTCAATATGATTTGAAGTCAATGTTGCAACCCATCTTCTGCCATGGCCAGAGATGAAGGTATATAATCTCCCTTCGCCTCTTCCTCCACACCTAAAAATTTATTATAACCATACCATATGATGCAAAAGCGGTTCGAGGTTAGCACTTGTCCGAGATCCGATCTCCAGCAGCCAGTATGAAAAGATAACTTGAATGCTTCTTTTCAAAGGCAGGTGCGAAGGTATGTGGCCTAGTTGTTAGGTTGTTGCATTCAGGATCGTAAGATTGTGGTTTCGATTCCGAAACCGGGTAGAGCGTTGTGTTGTATGTTTGAGCAAAATACTTTCTATAACGGTGCTCCGGTCCACTCGGCTATAATGTGACCATGGAAACTGTGTAACCGGCCTGATATGTTCTAGAACTCAAGACAGAACTGCCACTACGAAAAGAGGTTCTGTTGAGCGGTCTCCACCATGCTGATTGTACAGATGTATTCGGCCAATGTAGGGGAGTTTGTTAAATGAAATTCATTCTTCATGTAGACATAGAGACGACTCAAACTTCCAAGAGGACAGTACAATTGGTTCTTTTTTTTTTTTTAACGGAAGATAATTGTCTGAGTTTCTGACTAGTTATTTTTTCGTCCCAATTCCAAGGATGGAAAGTAAAGTTTGATTTGGCATGATTGGAAATCAAAACGCAAGTAAAAATATAAAACTTGTTTGGCCTTTTTATTTTTGTCTACCATCCTCATTTTCTAACACGGGCCCTCAGAAATTGGGGGATGGTGTTTGCGTGTCGGAAGACCACGGATATGAGGAATTTCTTAGCTTTTGTTAAAGCATGTTTCTAGAACCCGCTTCAAACCCAAGCTACGTCTGCTCTGAAAATCGGCTGTGATTTGGTCAGTGAATCCTCTGCGACAGTCGACTGTCAACGGCAAGATGAGCTGCTATAGATCACGCTATCCTAAAGTGTGTATGCATGTGACCGGGGACCACATGTAAACTTGAATTCTCACTGAATCTCGGAAAATGAACTCTACACCTCAACAACAAATGCCACTACGAATCCGGTGTCCGCGCTCTCCTTGCCCGACCGTCGGATGTGGTTAGCATCCATGAAGGATGTGATGAACTCATTGGTCGGTGTCGGTTCAACTCCCACTCCGGGTGAATGTCATCGCAACTACAAGTAAGTACGTTTCTACCTTTCGTATATTTATGAACTTTCTCCAGCTGAATCCTTATAGCTTTATTTTATTTATATTTACGTGTGTGTGTGTGCGCGCGCGCGCGTATGTGTACGTGCGTGCGTGCTCGTGTGTGTGGGATGTTTATGTGTGCTTGTATCTATACGAGGCTTATTTATATTTATGTGTCTGTATTTGTATGTGAATGTGTGTGTATGTTTATGTGTGTGTGTGTGTGTGTGTGTGTGTGTACATGTGTGTTTATTTATACAGATATGCATGTGCATGCGTTTTTACGTTTGTGTATGAATTAAACATGCGTGTGTATATATGAGTATCTTAGCATGCATGTGTGTGTGTGTGTGTGCGTGCGAGTGTGTGTGTGTGTGTGTATGTGTGTGTGTGTGTGTGTGTGTGTGTGTGTCTGTGTGTGTGTGTGTGTGTGTGTGTGTGTGTGTGTGTACATGTGTTTATATGTGCGTTCGTATCTATGGAACATACCTGAATAAAAAGAATTCAACGGTGGAATATCTGTGTGTACATATTAGTATATGTATTATTATGTAGATGAGTACATGTATACGAGTATTTGGACTCTATGTATGTACTTTTGTGCTTGTGCATGAGTACGCGTGTTTGTGTATGCCTGTAAATGTTAACATACATGCATCCGTGTGTGTGTGTGTGTGTGTCTGTCTGTCTGTCTATCTGTCTCACCATGTGTGTGTGTGTATGCGTGTGTCCTTCTGAGCATATGTATGTTTGTGTGCGCGCGTTTGCGTCTCTGAACATGTGTGTATACGTTTCTGAGTATGTGTGTGTGTGTGTGTGTGTGTGTGCGTGTATTTGAATGCATTTGGATGCATGTCTTCGATTTTAGATGGTGGTTTCATTTGTGCATTTTAAGCTTGTAATCTTGTGTGTATGTACATGTGTGTGTGTATTTGTCTGCGTGAGCGAGTGTGTATGTGTGTGGTGGTGGAGGGAAGGGAACGTGTGAACGCATGTGTGAACGTATATATGCGTTTGTGTGTTTGTTTGAAGGAAATTGTGACTTCTGCAAGATGGATTGGTCACCTTCACAGCTGACTGCCCTTTGTTTTTATAAAAACACCAAAGGATCTTGGGGCGGAAAATATCTCTTCCGTTTCATTGACTAGTATTTCCGCTATTCTTTTACATCATCTTGATTAAAAGTCCACTTCCGTATCCCTTCTTTCCTCTTTCACAGCATTCTCTTCCTCTCCCGCCCCTATCACTTAACAGCTTATTCGTCATCTGCTTCAATTTTTCGATATTACTAACACTGATATTGTTGTTGTTGTTGTTGCTATTGCTTGTGTTGCTCTTGTTACTGACATTATTATTATTATTATTATTATTATTATTATTATTATTATTATTATTATTATTATTATCATTATTATCATTATTATTATTATTAAGGCGGTGAGCTGGCAGAAACGTTAGCATGCCGGGTGCAATGCTTTGCGGTATTTCGACTGTCTTTACGTTCTCAGTTCAAATTCCGCCGAGGTTGACTTTGCCTTTCATCCTTTCGTGGTCGATAAATTAAGTACCAGTTGCGTACTGGGGTCGATCTAATCGACTAGCCCCCTCCCTCAAGATTTCGGGCCTTGTGCCTAGAGTAGAAAAGATTATATTATTATCTTTATTATTTAAGGCGGCGAGCTGGCAGAATCGTTAGCAGGCCGGGCAAAATGCTTAGCAACATTTCGTCTACCGCTACGTTCTGAGCTCAAATTCCTCTGAGGTCGACTTTGCCCTTCATCCTTTTGGGGGTTAATAAAGTAAATACCAGTGGGTCGATGTAATCGATTGGTTCTCTCCCCACAAGTTTCAGGCCTCGTGCCTTCAGTAGAAAAAGTTTTCATTAAAAGGTGCCGAGCTGGCGCCTAACGGTATTTCGTCTGTCTTTATGTTCTGAGTTTAAATTCTGCCGAGGTCGACTTTGCCTTTCAACCTTTCGGACTCGATGAAATAAGTACCAGTTAAACACTGGGGTCGATGTAATCATCCCTTGTCCCAAATTTTCGGGCCTTGAGCTTATAATAGAAAGAATTATTAACATTATTATAAAATGCATTATGTAGCTGAATCAAATACCTGGGAGAGTTAACTTTGTTTTTCAGCTTTCCAAAGTCAATCAAATCATTACCAGTAATATCCTGGTTCAATTTCAATCGATTATATCTTCTTTGTCACAGAAATTGCTTTGAGCTAAATCAAAAGAGATCCGTATTGTTATATTTGATTTATGTTTGTCAATGAACAGAAGGGAATTTTACACAGCTTGCTCAAGTCACGAAACTTTTTCTGGTACCCAATTGAAGCTATTCTATTCATTCGCTTTCCTAACATTCTTGAGAAAAGCTAAAACCTAACAACATTGCATTTTGTCATTTCATTTAACATATCTGAATTAAAGAAGTCCTAGATATGCCACCGTTAATACTTTTTTAGAATCATTTTACAACAAAATTAGTGGTTAACAGCTTTTGATAGTACAAGTTGCACTTATTTTTTTTGCTACAAATTCAAAATTTACTGAAGGATTTTGCACCGAAATCTTTGAAGATTATTTTGAATAATTATTTCACTGAATGTGGTCTTTAACTTTTCTTAGGTGTCATTTTATTCATTTTAGTTTTTCTTAATGTGATATTCTTGAATTATACATAATCCTTATGAACTTCTCAGCAGAGTGCGTTCCAGGAAGCAATATCGATATTGTGATAATTGTAAAGTTAAATTTGCAATGAACTCTACGATGAAATAGTGATTATTCTAAAGATAGATTTTCAATGAAATCTATCTCAAAATTGTGATCCGGATTCATGTAGTGATCTTCAAATCTACATTTAATATTCAGCATCAATAGTTTCACTTTTTAACGCTAAGTACCCTGAGGCTAAAAACAGATGTTGTTGTTTGACTGCTTGCAGATTCCTTCAGTTATTCTTCCTCTAAAAGTTGTATAACAAGACACATATCTCAATGTGAGGGAATTATTTTCTTTCAGCTCTAAATCTTGTCAAACACTAAATGTTTTGGTTATCGGTTCCAGAATAATTTGTTAATAAAGATCGCAAATATTAATAAGTTCAAATTTACTAATATTTACAAATTTAAAAATTTACAAATTTATTTCACTGAATGATGTTTTTATCTAATCAGTATAATACATCTTATCTGATATTACAAATCCTTGCTAAACTTTTTGACTACAGTGTCTTACTTATATAATTATATGACTCAGTGGCTAACTGCATAATTAAAGTAAATATTTTCGAGTATTCTGGGAATGAACGAACTTTCATGTATCTTTGAGATAAATACATATGCGAAGGTTGCATGACATTGAATTAAAACGCACATAATACAACACTTTTGATTCTCCTTGTTTACATATCGTATCTACATCTATGCTAAGTTTGGAATACATAACTGAGTTATTTTCTTATTGTATTTCTTATAAATGTATCATCTTATCTAACATCTGAAGTATACATAAACAATGCAGTTACCATTTTTTCTCTACGTAAAAGATGTCTTCACAATATTCCGATTTTGAATTATTGATGAATAACTTGCCAAAATGTAGGTATATTTTCTCGCCATGTTAAGAACGCAACCAACTTGAAGGAATAAACATATTTTGCTTCCATATGGGATTTTGAGATTATATAGTTAGAATGTTTCGGTCTTGAGTTTTGTTTGTTCTTTAATTTTCGTTGCAGTTTTGTTAAAGGGGCAAGCGTAACACACCGCCTTCTTTTTCAGTATCTCTGTAAATTGTGAAAGTGAAGGACGACGTTATTTTCAGGTCGAACACCAGTCCTTCCGAAAGGCTTCCAAACAGTTTCTGTGTACTAAAGTTCAATCAGAAAGAATTTTGTTGACACAAGAGTAAGGTAGAAAATAATTACACAAGATGATGCATAGAGAGATCAAACGCAAAGCAACATGGTTACAAAGCGAAAATTTTAATCATACAGATATGCTGTTCCTAGACATTCCTGGTTCATAACTTAATTTTGATTAATTGGATGAATGCATAGACCTTAGAAGGATATCACAGACATGAACGCGCATGCAAATATGTGTATGTCTATGTAGATATACGTAAATATACTTATACTCGTACGTCCCTCTGTGACTTCTTGAAAATTTCCATTATATACTCATTCGCATAAATATAGCACATATAGCTGAATAAAGTGTCGGGAACAAACAGCGGTGGTCACTTATTCAGAATATCTAGGATACATAGATTCTTCGCAACATACACATAAAACATACATACATACATACATACATACATACATACATACATATATATATCTTCGTTTTTCTATAAATTTCAACTATATATATAGAGAGAGATATCCTTTGCTAATCATTGCAATCTAATAAGGAACGGAAGTATTTCTCATATGAAAAATGACGCCAGAGAACGAAACGACAGCTACTTCAAGTATGCGCAAAGCTTTTCCAAGACACATCTAAAGGTAAACCCCTCACAAAGTCTTCAAAATACTCAAACACTACCAAGCAAGGATATTTAATCACGGTTTTACGGGAGAAATCATAAAATAAGCAAGGGCATCGTTAAAACAGAACGTACCGTTGTTATCTTTATTATCTACGTTACAGATTGGCCCCATAATAATTTTAAAATGAACGATTTACATACAAAAACTAATCTGTAAACATAATGCAAAGTATCTCAAAATTCTACTATACAGCTCGTACCATCATTAAAAATGCTTTTATAGAACTAAAAGATGTTTTTCTTCATTCACGATTTCAGGAAGCTCTAATTGAGGGAACATTCCTACTGCCTGAACATAAAAGACCTACCATTCAAAATTACGGATTGGGAACGTTAGGTAGTGATATGTATAAATGCAATGTTATTACCAGTTCAAATATGCTTGAGACACATTCGAACTGGAGAACAAGCCATTCACTGTGTTTTGTCATGGAGAAAATTTCTTGTTGTAGACAAATGATATGGGTACAACTAGTTTAGTTCGCCGCACCACCCACCTACACTGTGAGATGACAGCATTTCGGAGTAGTTGTCTCCTCTTCAGTCACAGACACTAGGCAGGTGATGCTGCGAAGTGATCAAAGAGATTGTTTTTTTTTTTAATGCTATTTCAGTCACCGTATGATAGCGCTATGAGGTGGCCCACCGTGCCTCAAGCATATTTGAACTGGTAATAACATTGCATTTAAAATTATATATAAATCAAGCACGATAAACCCTTTCGCAAAGGATCTAGTATTACATATAAAAGCAATAATTGGATATATAGATATCACAAGTCACATTTGTAAACTAATAATAAACAACATAACGCAAGAAATACTTGAAGCACATCAATATAATAAAACCGGCAAGCATCTTCATTGAGTATAAATCTGAGAATTAACAATAAATTAATACATAGCTATAAATAGTATCAGTCACAACCAATTTCATATGCCAACTCCTGTCATAATGATAACAGCATCAAATAATATAACAGTGATACGACACCTAACAAACGGTCTTATCAGACAATCTTGGAGTCAGATCAAATCACATATATACATATAAAACCCATAAGGCCTGAAAGGATCACTGCACTAAGCAGCATCTACAACACTGTGAAATTCCCAGAATCTGGATGCATGGCATAAATAGAACAATCTAAAGCCCAACGAAACCCCAAGTGAAATAACATCATGTGGACCCTTCCCTTTATATGTACACTCACGAAAATTCTAGAAAGTCTCATGTTGACATTATTAAGTCACATCTCATACTCTCGAAATCGCAAGCATTTAGACTATTACATGCAAACACCACACTACTCACAAACATAACACACACACACACACACGCACACGCACACGCGCGTGCACGCACATGATGGTTTGGACAACACATATATCTACCATCGATATCAGCATAGCTTTTGATTCTCTTCCTCTCTAGCCAACTATACAAAAACAGTTCAAGAAACAAACTCAAACTGCAGACTAACAAGCTACCAGCCAAGCTGTCAAACCTATGTAGTGTCCAAAAGCAACATCCCTAGAACCTGTAATTTGCCGAATAGAATATATCAGAAAGTTTTTCCTCCCACCTACTCTTTTCAGTCTTCTCATACACCTACAAAATTATAGCTTCATACACAGATGACATCACGCTCGCAGCTCTCTACCAATTCCCAGTTACTGCTATACAACTACTCCAACCTTACTTGAATTATCTTAAAACCTAGCAATTGATTTCCAGAAGCACCTACTAAACCCAGCACCAGAGAACAACGAATGCAACCAACCAGCTCGCTGAATAACATAAATAACCTAATTGTCATGGATTCTACTTTGCCCAGCATTGCCTTGACCACTAGCAGAATCTACAGTAATACAGCAATAGGCAGGGTACGGAAGCGAGTGCAATATTCCTAGACTGTCTCGCTGCACATTGCACAATTCATCACTAGATGTCAGTGTATGCACTTTAGTTTTCGCTTGGTGGAGACAAGGTATAACTAATGGGCTCGTGTCTCAGTGTTCGGCTAACTACCGGCGTACCATAGAGTAGTTTGGTCAGGACTGGTGTGGGATTATATAATAATAAGAACGCACGCCCACACACACACACACACACACACACACACACACACACACACACTGAAGGCGCAATGTGTGGTAAGAAGTTTGGTTCCCAGCCACATTGCTCTGGATTCAGTCCCACTGTGTGACGCCTTGGACAAGTGTTTTCTACTATTGCCTTGGGCTGACCAAAGCCTTGTGAATGAATTTGATAAGCGGAAACTGAGAGAAACTTGTATACGTATACGTGTGTGTTGTGTGTGTGTGTGTGTGTGTGTGTGTGTGTGTGTGTGTGTGTGTGTGTGTGTGTGTGTGCTCCTGCTTGCGCTTTCCCTCCATCATCGCTTGACAATGGGTGATGGTGTGATTACGTACCCGTAACTTAGCGGTATTAGGATTTAATAAAAGGTCCTGGGGTCGATTCATTCCACTCGAGTTCTTCAAGGTGGTGCTCCAGTATGGATGCAGTCTAATGACTGAAACATACTCTCTCTCTCTCGCACACACACACACACACACACACGCAGCCGTGCACGCACGCACACACACACACGAATATAAGTTGGTCATGCATCCATCCATCCATCCATCTTGTAGTCTATTTTCCAGTATCAATTGAAATCCATGCCAAGGTGTGGACAGAGTCCGATTTGTTTGTGGTTTTTCTGCAAAAGAGACGTCCACCAATCTTTACATTATTTTATTTATTTATTTATTATTATTATTATTATTATTATTATTATTCTATCTAATTATTTGCTTATTTATTTATTTATTTATTTATTATTATTATTATTATTATTTGTTTCTTTGTTCACCCTTTTTTCTACGTTTTTTTAAAATTTTAAACCTCGTCCTTTTTACACCACTAACCACCCCATCTTTGCTTCTTTTATTTTACGTATTCCCTTCTCTCTCTCTCTCTCCTCTCTCTCTCTCTCTCTCTCCCTCACTCCCTCTCATCCTTTTTATTTTATTTATTTATTTATTTATTTGCTACTACGTCTTGACGCCACCCGAAATTTAGAAACAGCTGGTAATTGTTATGAATCTATTTTGTTGTTGCTGGTTACTATTGTTGTTCTTGCTATTATTGTCACTCATTTTTCTTCTTCATGCTTTTTTGTTGTTGTCGTTGTTGCTGTTGTTTCTTTGATTTTTTTTTTCATTCGTTTGTTTGTTTAATCATACCTTTTTTCTCCTTTCTTTTCTTTTTTTTTCTAGCTTTTCAACACCTCGGAATAAAGCAAGGTTTGTTTAAATGATAAACTGCCCAAAACACTCAAAATAATTATTGTACTATGTTCTACGCGGCGGTGTTGTCTGCGTCGTCGTTTTTTGTTATTGTTGTTGTTATTGTTGTTGTTGTGATATGTTTATTCTGCATTGTTGTTGTTGTTTTCCTTTTGTTATTGCGACTATTTTGTTATTTTCGTTTCATACCATGTTTTTTTTTCTTCGATTTATACTTTTGTTTTTATATCTATTTGTCTTTGCTAGTCGTTTGTGGAGTGTTACTGTTCTGGGAGAGATTGATCATTTTAAATATCACCGCCATTTTAAGTTTTTGTCACACAGATACGCATACACACGCAAACACACACATACACACACACATTCAGTCACTCTCAGCTCTTCCTCTCCCTCTCACTTTCTCTCTCTGTCTCTCTTCTCCAGTTCTCTTTAA
>NC_142930.1:82698727-82718727 GCF_046866305.1 Octopus bimaculoides | reverse complement strand
TTATATTGCTTTCTGACACTCAATTATTGTTGTATACCTTCTTTTATATTCTTTTACTTGTTTCAGTCTTCTGACTGCAGTCATGTCGAAACACTGCATTGGAGGGTTTAGTCGAACAAATTGCCCCAGTACTTATTTTCTAAGCATGGTATTTATTTTATCGGTCGCTTTTACCGAGCAGCTGCTACGGGACATAAACAAACCAGCACCAGTTATCAAGCAATGATAGTAAACAAACATAAAGACGCACATGTCCCCCTTTTACATATACACACAAATATTCACACACAGTTGAAACGCTGTTTGATTTATTTTTTCAGCGTACAATTTTCATCATCCCACTACCAAGTTTGACATCACCCCTTCCTTCCTTCAGTTTTGCACCTTTATTTTTACATTCACTTACACTTTGGGATATAATAGTTCTTTTTTAATAAGTTCGATTCTTCAGCGGCCGATAAAATAAGTACCAGTCAAATACCGAGGCTGATTAAATCGTTTATATCATTCTCTAATCCTATTTCCTCACCTCTCCACTTTTCTGAATTCTAAATATTCTGGCATCGTTCCTCTTTCTAAGCAATTCCTATTGTTATCGCTTTAGCTGTTGTTTAACACTTTGACTGCGTAATTAGACTTTCTTGTTCATTCTCGTAAAGATGTCAATTATCCATAAAAAAATAAGACTTGATACGTTTCTGCTTCTGGCATGCCTTTTCAGTTTCCCCTGCAGGTACGATTTTCATACCATCGCTAAAAGCATTTAATTGTGCAAAGAGATGTTTGATGAAATATGTGAAAAAAGTTAAGAAAATCTGAAAAATTGTCTTTTGTAGAAAGTGTCGCCAGGGGTCTCCCCGCTTCTCGTAGCAAAAGGAAATTTTTGTTTTCAAAACCACGAGATAAAACCGCTTTCCGCAGTTAACGGTAAAATACTGACCGGATCTATCCGCTTTCTGCATTCAAAGAGTTGAGGTGGAGACCTGGCACAATTGTTAGAGTGTCGGAAAAATTACTTGCAATGTTTGTTCCGGCACTTTACGTTTTGGGTTCAAATCTCTCCGAGATCAACTTTGACTTCTATTACTTGGGGGACAGTAAATAAAGTACCAGTCAAGTACTGACGTCCATGATATAGCTTGATCCCCTCCCCTCAAATCAGCTACTCTTGAGTTTAAATTAGAAATCATTGTTCTCGTTGTTGTTATTGCTATCGTTGTTGTAATTACCGCCATTGTCACTGTGGTAATACTGATGGTTACATTATTATTTGGCATTTTTCAAATGTCTGAATTATAGAAACAGTTTTACTGGCAATGAAAATTTAAAACAAGTGTGGAAACTGGAAAATAATAGTAAAAAAAAAGTTTCCAAACTTCCTAATATAAAAAAAATCAACTTATGACAGAAAGCAAAATTAAATGAATATTAAAAAGCAAACCAGAATTGTAAAATTTCACAGCAATTTTTTTCTATTTGAGAATATTTGTTATCTAAGATAAATAAAATACGAAAATTCCAGAATATTAAGTTAGATAAAATTGAAATGGATTTCTTTAAATTACAAAGAAATAAAATGAAATATCTGGAGATAGTGGAGAAGGGGAGAGAGAGAAAAGTAAGAGTAAAATGAGAAAAATTTATTTAATTCTGCAAAGATTTTAAACCTGAAGAAAACATGCATACATACATACATTTCGTTAGTGACCAGCATAAATTCTACACATAAATATCTACACATACATTACGCATAAAATGGATATAAATATATTAGTATGAATATAATAGAATATGCATGTGTATATATATATATATATATATATATATATATATATATATGCACAAACACACACACACACATAAGTACATATACATAATCACATTGACATTTTACCAGATATAAAATCTAAATAACATACATGAAACATGTATGCACACGTGTGGATATGTATGTACATATAATGCGTGAGCGCGCGCAACACATGCACACACACACACACACACACACACACACACACACACATAAACACACACACACACCAATAGAATTACATTCATAAACAACTACCAATACACATGTGAACGTTCATCATTTTGCATATCAGTGCGTTCAGTTCCACACAGACAACCGAACTCGTTCACTTCTTTCTTGTACGGTTAGAAATTCACATTGTTCAATACCAGTGGTTCTTAACCGAGTACCATATAGCCCCTGAGGGTCCATATAAGATTGGAGGGTGGGGAGGCGTGCAACAAAATAGTAAATTTGGGATCAACGATAGTATTTTAAGGGGCCCTGAAAAAATTTGCGTTTGTTGTATATATTGTTATGTATTGCAAGAAACAGCTAGGTTCCTTTCTGTAACATTTTACATAGTTCAACCAGCGTAGCTAACGTGTAAATCGCAGAATAGGAATTTTAAAAGAAGTATCCATAAAACTAGTTTTTAAACATCGAATGGTTATGGGGGCGTCCGCCAGAATAAAATAGACATGAAAGGGATCCATAGATTTTTTTTAAATGGTTGGGAACCCCTGTTCCAAACAAATGCACAAACACATACACAACCTCTCTCCTTTTTACTCTTTTTATTTTACATTCCTATCCCTTCATTCTCTCTCTCTTTCTCTCCCTCCCTCCTCCTCACTCTTTTAGTTTTCACCTATGTCTCAAGATGTCCAAATATCTATTTGTTTCTCTGTTTCAGTTTGCTGTGTTTTCTCGCTCTTTCTCGCTTCCCTTTTTTCTCTCAATCTTCTTCGTCAATATCTCTCTCAATTTGTATTTCTGCTCAATAAACTCTTGTCCCGGTTTCTGTCTCATTTCCGCTTCTCTGTCCATTTCTGCGTCTCTCACTTCCTCCCTCCTCACCCTCTCTCTCACTCCCTCTCTCACACCCTCTCTCACTCCCTCTCTCTCACTCCCTCTCTCTCACTCCTCCCTATCACCCCTCTCTCTCACCTTCTCTCTTTTCCTATCTGTATTTCACTCACTCTGTTTTATTCTCTTTCTCTTTCACAGTAACTATTTACTTGTTTTTTTTTCTTTATGTTTACCCGATCATAGATGTAGCTGCGTGATTAAGAAGCTCATTTGGCAACCACGTGGTTTTCGGTTCAATCCCACAGCGTAACAAGATGGAGTCTGTGACGAAACCCGTCGTGTATATATATATATATATATATATATATTTATGTATGTATACAGTTTCTTTTTATCAATTTCGCTCGTGGCCTCAGGCACTGTCCTAAGGTTACCTTGCGGTGGAATTGAACCTGACACCACGTGGTTGCAAAACGAGCTTCATAACGGCACAGTCATGCCTGTACCATATGTAGAAAGTGTTATTTATTTTGTGACTGAGTGGTAAGAAGCTTGCTTCCCAGCCATATGGTTCCAGGTTCAGTCCCACCAAATGGCACCTTGGGCAAATTTTTTCTACTATATAGCCTCGGGCCGATCAAAGCCTTGTAAGTGGATTTGGCAGATGGAAACTGAAAGAAGACCGTGGAAGAAACGTTAAACTAATACACTTGCTTGTTGTTCATACACCTGTCTCGTCTTTTGTTTCTCTATAAATTTCAACTATATATATATACCATATATCATTTACTATTTATTATTTAATTAAACGCCACGCAGCCATTACCAAGTATATATATATAGAGAGAGATAGATAGATAGATAGATAGATAAATAGATAGATAGATACAACTATGTGCGCGTGTATGTGTGTCTTTGTGCCTGTGTTTGTCTCCCTACCCTTCGCTCGACAACCGGTGTTGGTGTGTTTACGTCTCTGTAACTTAGCGGTTCAGCAAAAGATACCGATAGAATAAGTACTAGGCTTTTTAAAAAATCCTGGAAGCGATTTGTTGGACTAAAACCCTTCAAGGCGGCGCTCCAGCATGGCCGCAGTCAAATGACGGAAACAAGTGAAAGAATAAAAGAATAACAGTAAGGTAATAACGGCGACTAGATGGTGATAGCAGTAAATGAAAGTAGTTGATTGCAGTTTAGTATAAATATTTGAAGATAAAATAATTAGTGGAACAGGAGCGATCAGGCGGAAAGATGAAAGAGGAGAATTTTCAGAAGGCTGTAAGTAGAGAAGGAAAGAGTGTGTTAATGAAAGCGAATAATGATGCAGTTATACACGAAGTATCCGTCTAGCTACATGCATACATATACATAGATATAATACATGCACACACACACACACACACACATGCACACACACATACGTGCATGTGTGTGAGTGTGTGTGTGTGTGTGTGTGTGTGTGTGTGTGTGTGTGTGTGTGTGTGTGTGTGTGTGTGTGTGTGTGTGTGTGTGTGTGTGTGTACCTGTCTAGCTATCAGTATATTTCTCTATTTTTCTCTCTATATATCTAGCTATACACTGATCTACCGACATATATATCTATCTGCTAGCATTCTCACACATTTTTGGTCTCCTTTCTTTTATATTATTCTACATCATCTAGGTTAATTATGATTTCTTCAAAGAGAACAAAGATCTTAGTTTTCTAACTTTTCTTTTCTTTCTTCTTGTTCCACTCTTTGCATCGACCTTCTTCGCAATATTTTTTCTCGTTCCATTTTTTGCATCTACCTTATTCGCGTTTTTTTCTTCTCGTTTTCCGCCACCTCTATTATATTTTCTCATAGACCAGCGTCCTGGTTTTTAAATACGTTTAACAGTATACATTGAGCCTGTAAGATTGCTTGGGGACACATGGCATTTGTATAAATTTGCCACGTTATTGTATTTCTAAAGCCTGAAACTATTAGTAACTCTTTTGTAAATAATGTCTATTAAATGATATAAATATATACATGTGCAACTTAATGCAACAAGTGTTTCATGATGATCTGGTGTGATTGAGCATCTAAATACCCCTGGAAAACCTTTTGCTGGGCTCCAAACAACCAAAATGTTGAAACGCGCGTAGGAACTGTAATATAAAATTGCATTTATTCTTATATCGCCTACAGACTGTTATATGGTTAAATAAATAAACAAATATCTCTATATTATCACGTGATCATGCTCTGCCAATCAAAATGTATCTTGAACAGATACTAATTTAAACCATATTCTCTCTATAGAAACCAGAGAATTTTCGAACTCCACTCAGAAGCAAAACAGTTGTAGCATTGCCCCACGTCTTTCTATCTCACTTAACTTTTGAAAGTCAGAAAAAATCTGTAAAACCAATTAAGACTTTAAAAGTAAATAATCTAAAAGACTAGCAGTTTGTGTATGTATCTAATAATCTGTGTATCTACCTGTCTCTCTGTCAGTCTGTACGTCTCTCTTCCCTCCCCACTCAGTATGTGTCTATATATGTACATGTGTGTATGTGTGTGTGTGTGTGTGGGGGGGGTGTATATCAGTGTATACTCTTTACTCTTTTACTCTTTTACTTGTTTCAGTAATTTGACTGTGGCCATGCTGGAGCACCGCCTTTAGTCGAGTAAATCGACCCCAGGACTTATTCTTTGGATGCCTAGTACTTATTCTATCGGTCTCTATTGCCGAACCGCTAATTTACGGGGACGTAAACACACCAGCATCGGTTGTCAAGCGATGTTGGGGGGACAAACACAGACACACATACACTTACATACATTCAGTTTCCGTCTACGAAATCCACTCACAAGGCTTTGGTCGGCTCGAGGCTATAGTAGAAGACACTTGCCCAAGGTGCCACGCAGTGGGAATGAACCCGGAAGCATGTGGTTGGTAAGCAACCTACTTACCACACAGCCACTCAACATTTTCGACAATCAATGACAGACAGACAAATAGATAGATAGATTGATAGATAATCAGTCAATGAAAATAGTCATTGATTTCTCTATCTATCTATCTATCTATCTATCTATCTATCTATCTATCTATCTATCTATCTATCTATCTATCTATCTATATATATATCTATCTACCTATGTCTCTCTCACGGACTCACTTGAAACGTCACTATCCACTGTCTCCTTATCATCACCATCGTTATCACCAGGATATTATATGGATATTACAATGAGAGATATTCAACAGTATATGCCATAGACTTTATAAGTCTCCGCATACGAAGATTACTGCCATTTTACTGACGTGTAAATAACGTAAATTAGGGTGTATGAGTGTACGTGCGTGTGTATGTGTTTGTGTGTGTGTGTGTGTGTGTGCACGCGTGCGTTTCTGAATGTGTGCACGTAAAGAAATCCCCCCCCCCCCAACACGCATACAAACACATGTGTTTGGATGTAAATTTATCTATGTTCTTTCTTTCCATATTATATATATATCATTGTGCATATATTTCTTGAATATATTACATGCAACTGAAAGAAGCTATATAGCTGAAACAGAATTCTGTACGTGTGTGTGTGTGTGTGTGTGTGTGTGTGTGTGTGTGTGTATGTGTATGTGTGTGTGTGTAAATCGTTGTCGTATATTTATATGAAAATGCATAAAGGACGCATTCGTTCATTATTTATGTATAATAGATATAAGATGCGTAACGTATATACATATACTAATACATAGATATGATCGTATATATATACAGCCATATAACCACCATCTATATCTACACACACACACTCATATATGACATATGTGGGTGTATGAATGAATGTACAAACACCTACATATATATATATATATATATATATATATATATATATATATATAATAACATACACATATTTATATGTATAACGAAATATATATATATATATATATATATATATATATATATATATATATATATATATATATATATATATATATATACATAAATATATGAATATGCATGCGTAAATGTGTGTGTGCGTGTGTATATAATATATATATATTGCATGTATATATATATATATATATATATATATATATATATATATATATATATATATATATATATATATATATATATATATACATATATATATATAAATATATATATATACCCACAGAATAATTATAGACGCTATATGTACATGAGTGTGTGTGTGTCTGTGTGTATGTCTATGATTGTGCGTGTGTATACGGCTACAAACACATGCCCCCCGTCAATCAGCGAACAAGTGCCTGTTCCATGAGCGTAAATAAAATACCTAACGCCATATACTCTTTTTCAAATGGCTTGAAACCTTCACTGGTTCTATCCCCAAGGTAGTCATGCTATCTCACTGTTAATGGGGCCATTAATGCCTTATCTTTCCAGTTAATAGCTTCTACCCTTCACCAAACATCCCTTCCCTAAACGCACATACACTATTGCACACCCCGTCTTCCGCAGCAACCTCTTCGTATATATTGTATCTATGTCTTTTAACAACTTTCTGATCTATGTACGTATATATACAAGCATAAATATATATAGATGAATATATGTATATATATATATATATATATATATATATATATATATATAGATATAGATATACATAAATATATGTATATATGTGTGTATATATATATATATATATATATATATATATATATATATATATATATATATATATATACACACACACAAGTATAAATATATATAGATAAATATATGTATATATATGTGTATGTATATATGTATATAAATGTGTATTTATATATATATATATATATATATATATATATATATATATATATATATATATATATATATATATATATATATATATACATATATATATATGCATATACAGCGCTCACACAAATGCACATATACATACATACGTATGTCTATGTATTTATGTGAGTATATAAAATCAATATATATAATATATATCTCCCTGTATACCTTTACCTCTTGCTGCTGCTTTGTTGCACCACCACACTCCACGTCATGGCCGCCATGTTATCCATACCATCTATGTCTTTATCTATATTATATATTAAAGTTATTGCTATTATTGCTCATACTGTTGCTGTTGTGCTTTTTGTTGCTATTACTACTAAAGAGCAAAGTGCATTTAACCCATTTTTTAAAGGGTTTTTTTGTTGTTGTCGTTGTATATTAATCTCTTAAATACTTATTCTTTGGTTGTGGTGTTGGTGGTGGTAGTGGCGTTGGTGGCTGTTATTGTCAATGTTGATGTCTTTCAAATCATTACCTCAAACACTTTATAACTTTCTATTTTTCACTTTTATCTTTTTGTCGTCCATCTTCTTGCTTTTATTATTGTTGTTGTTCTTCTTCTTCTTGTTCTGTTTCTGTAATCATTATTGCAGACGGTAACTGACAGAATCGACAAAGCATTAGGGAAAAATTAAGTGTTGTAGCATAGAGTTTAGCCAACTTTACGTTCTGATTTCGAATTACGCTGAAGTCGACTTCGTCTTTCATCATTTCCGAAGTCGATAAAATAAAGTACTTGACTGGTACTCAGAATGTACTCAATTTGATCGACTATAGTTTTCCTATGAAATATGTAGCCTGCGGTGGAGGGGCTTCGATTTGACTTGAAGAGTTTATATCCTTTCACGCCATTTCGCTTTCTCCATCTGAGGAATTGTGATTCATTAAAATTTCTTTCTTTTAATTCCAAAATATTCGACAGGACATTGATACTGTTACAGACACCGGTAAAGGACTGTTGAGCTGGTATGAGGAATTTTTTCAAGAAGTGGGCCGCATGAGATAATGGCTCATCATCAGGTAGGCTGCACTACTAAAAATATATATATATATCCAGGCTAATTTAATTTAACGGCATGCCATTCAGAAGGTACTGCGGGCTACATGCAGCCCACGACCCACAGTTAGCCCATGACCGATGTCTTTGAGGACTAAACAAAGACCGGGAGGAGGAGGAGGAGGAGGAGGAGGCGGAGGAGGAGGAGGAGGAGGAAGAGGAGGAGGAGGAGGAGGAAGAGGAGGCGGCAATCTCAGTGCTTATCTGGTGCTTTATTTTGTATCGACCTCCTCGAAAAGATAAAAGGTAACCCCAGACTTGGAGAGATTTGAGCTCAGACCTTAGAGAACCGCCGGTACCAAATATTGCATATCAGTAAATCACACTTATAATAAGTCGGTGAAGGAACTTCAACTGGATGACTTGACACGCTAGAAATATCAGTCAAATAACCATCCATTCATATCCTAGCTATATCTATGATTTAAGGAAGTTCGAACTGTGACAATCCCATTATATTTTCCCATGTGCAGAAAACTCAGACTTCATTATCTAATACTTCCTTTGCTAAGACGGTGGCAAATGATATAAGATTTGGTTTCTATTTCTAACAGGTTGTACGGTCTCGTAGCGATTCCTTCATTAGTTTATATTCCGCTTCTGTTGTTACTGTGGATGATGATGATTCTGTTGATGACAATGATGTTATGTTGCGGTCGTCGTTGTTGTTGTTGTTGTTGGTGGTGGTGGTGGTGGTGGTGGTGGTAGTAGTGGTGGTGGTGGTGGTGGTGGTGGCTGCGGTGGTGGTAGTGGTGGCGCTGGTGGTGCTTGTGGTGCTGGTGGTGCTGATGCTGGTGGCGGTGGTGGTGATGGTGATCGTACGAATACCATAAGCAAGCATATACGGTTATAAAGACATTTCCAAAGAAATACATTCAAAAACAAAATACGAAAACAAAACAAAATATAAAACAATGGAAAGAAAGGCAGTGACCAAAAAAAAAAGAAGAAAAAAAAGAAAAGAAAAGAAAGAGATGACAGAAACGGAACCAAATGGAAGCTGGGGAAGTGTAGAAGGAGTTATAGGATGGGATGCGGGGTGGAATCCATACTAACTACTAGAAAAAAGGAATAAGATAAATGAAATACGATTCGCTCATTATGGTAAGTAGAGTAACTACGAACTCCAAACGACAACAACAATAATGGTGATAATAAATAAATAAGTAAATAAATATAGAAGTAGATAACTAAATGAATAAATAGATAGCACCAATAACTACGGTATTGAAAAGATCGAACGGGAAGAAAGCGAGGAAAAGAAGAAATGTTGAAATGGTGGATAATGTGGAAGATTGTGGGAGTACAAAATGACAACGACAACGACTGCAGCGGTAGCAGCGGTAGCAGCGGCAGCAGCAGCAGCAAGAGGAAATGGAAGAAGAAATGGAAGAAGAAGAGGAAGAAGAAGAAGAAGAACAGCAGCAATAATAATAATAATAATAATAATAATAATAATAATAATAATAATGATGATGATAGTAATATAAGGGAGATGATAGGGGGAAATGGAGTAAGGAATGGCAATACAGCGTAAGCACCATAAAAAGAACCCAAACGGAGAAGAAATAAAGAAATGCCCCTACACCAATATATATATTTATATATATATATGTATGTATGTATGTATGTATATATGCACAGATACATAAATGTATATATATGCATATACATGTGTGTATATCGATATATATATATATATATATATATACACATATACAAACATATATAAATATATAAATTGATATATATATGTATGCATTAATATATACTATATCATTTATATATAGATATGTATAGCGAGATTGTATGTGTGTGTGTACGTGTGTATGTGAGTGTACGTGTGAAATATGCACGCACCTTTTCATTGTATAGCCTTGTTTATTGCTAATTTACCATTACAGTGGATAATTCTTTTAAATTGCCATCGTATATTATAGATGAGCAATGGGGCGATAGAACCATAAAAGAGATGTTAGGATTGGAACTGCTTATGGGATAATTATGTGTGTATACGTAGATATGTTCCAGTGTTTGTGTGCGTATGTGTGTGTGTGTGTGTGTGTGTGTGTGTGTGTGTGTGTGTGTGTGTGTGTGTGTGTGTGTCTATATAGATAAATAGAGGTAGATGGAGAGAATAATAATGAAGGGCACTTTGAAAGAGAATATATATACAAGATGTAAAACGAGATATACCGCGATATAAATACGTAGATAGAAGGGGAAAGGTTGGGAAGAACAATTTCTACGTTGATACATACATATACACTCACAAACACGTATGTGTGTGTGCTTATGCGTGTACACACACACACACATATACACGCATATTTATGTATATGTGTATATATACAGTAATGTTATTCATTTTCATATATGTATACATATGCATAAGTATATGTGTATATATGTATATACAGATGCCCATGTATATGTTCATACATGTATGTGTTTGTGTCTGTACACATATGTATATATATATATACGCTTTTATATATCATGTATATATATACATATATATGTATATAAAGACCCCTCCATACACCCAACACACATATATACACTTATATTGGTGAATTTCCGTCATTCGACGATGAGCATTTTGTCGCTCAACCAGTTGAGTTACCAGCTGAGTGGCTGAGTATCTCATAGATTCTCTTATCATTGACGTAAATCTGATACGAGACACTCAAAGAAAATCCTGGTAGGCCAGAACAGGCCTCAAATCTGCAACAAACCTGCTTATGACAGAGGACAGAGATCAGCAGCGACTGTAGACCGTTAGAGCATCGGGAGTGAGACCCGAAGAGTGACAGCGTCGGTGAGGGGAAGATGACGATGCTGCTTAGCTGCAATGTTCCGCCTTGAAGAAAACTGACGGAGCCCAAGATGCTCACGACTGGTACAAGGATTGATGTTAGTGTGCAGTGACAGTCTCGTCTTCACTATAGTTTCCATTCTCAAGAAAAATAATTGAGCTGAGATGTCAACAAAAACATATCAAAGACGACCTTCCCATTTCAGGATGTTTTCAAGAATAGTATACTCCAGATTCTGCGATGGACCGGCGTCCCATTCAGGTGGGGAATATGTACGCCATGGAAACCGGTAAACTGGCCCCATGAGTGTATAAGGCTCGGAAAGGGTTTTCATCCATTATTCTATCCTGTACTCCAGACTGTACTGTCCAATGTGTCTGTTTTCTAATACAGCTGGATGCAACTTGGGAATGATTTGATTTTTTAACAGATCGAGAGACCACATACGATTTCCCCACAATGACTCGTTTTGGGATGGAGCGTTGTCATCTATTTTGGCGTGAAATTATGAATAACAGTATTGATTCCTCAAAAAAAATAACCTTAATGGAGAATTTCTGCTCATCTTCCATTGGAAACTAGGTACAGACTATGTAGATGATATATCTCTACCCTGTTTTATACGATCGAGATAGGGGCTATATCTTGGAAATCCGCCGGCCCAATGGTTTCTCTTCATGGCAGAATTAATAGTCAAGACTATTTAAGCATTTTACCTGATCAAATTCATCCTATGGTTGCGGAACTATTTCTGGAGAGAAACGCAATCCTTCAGGATGGTAATGCACCAATTCACACAGCTAAAGTTGTTACTGAATGGCATACGGAACATTCTAGTGAAGTTGAACATCTTATCTGGCCACTACAGTTCGCAGATCTCAATATTATTGAACATTTATGGTGCATTTTAGAAAAACAAGTAAGGAGTCGATATCCTCCACCATCATCACTACAAGAACTGGAGACTGTTTTAGCTGAAGAATGGACACAAAAATTCCTTTGGAAACAACTCAAACTTTGTACGAGTCCATACCTCGTAGAATTCAAGCTGTAATTACTGCCAAAGGCGGTCCTACCCTATATCAGAATAAATTTGTTCGAAATTTTAAGGTGTTTCCATTATTTTGTCCAACCCCTGTATGTATGTACTAACTGTAGTGGTGATTGGGGGCTTACCTCCACATGAAATCGTAGGACCTCCGTTGTGACATACGGTTTGCCTCGAATACTTTTTAAACCTGGAGCAGCCCGTAACCCTCCAGAGCTAAAGACAGTTGATTCTTCCAGAATGAAAAAGAAATAGTTAGAGGTGGGAAACCGCTCCCCAGGATGAAAAGCAAAGTTGACCTCGATGGAATTAGTATTCAGGATACAAAGACCCAACATGCATACCACAGAGAATTCTTACCGACACACTAATGATTTTGCCGACTCGCCGTCATATAGTAGTGCATTACGATGGGACACTGAATACAAATACGTTTTAAATGGATCCTCGCAAAACTGATTCAAGTTATTTTCATTACTAAACCTAATACAGTAATGGATCTCCGCTATAAACGGCATCCAATCTCGCTTAGATTACATTGCTATCAACTTAAAAATGAAGTAGACAATGTAGAATGTAGTCTTGAATAAATCATATCCACTCAGCTGGCAAAAATGAGTAGTACCTCTAATTCAAAAGGCCAGCCTTGTTACATTCCGTGTCACGCTGAATCTCCCTGAGAGCTACATTAAGGGTACTCATGTCTGTAGAGTGCTCAGCCATTTGCAGGTTAATTTGACGAGTAGGCTGTTCCGTTGATCGGATCAACGGAAACCCCCGTCGTCGTAACTGACGGTGTGCCACTTAAATAATATAGTTGTTCACGGTTGAAAAGCCTTTGGTGAGCTCTGAACAAGCAGGACTCGAGCAAAACTTATCTGGTGATAAAAAAAAATGAACAGCAACAATAGTTATGTATTAAGTATGCTACATTGTATATATTGGCTAGAGTGGTGGGCTCACGATCGTAAAACTGCAGGTTCAATTCTTGGTCCGAGTGGTATGTTGTGTCCTTGAGCAAGGCGCTTTATTTCCTATTGCTCTAGTCTCCTCAAATGCAAATCAGTATCAGCGGACTACTGGAGCGGTTCTTTCTCCCATCAACTGTCACATCAATTTTCCACTAGCTCAAGGTGACACTATCTGCACGTGACTACAGAGGCACCTAAAATAATTAGCGAAAGCTTGGTACTTGCTACCGACTCACACTTGTCTGGGACTGGATCTTTATCTTTTACCTTTTACTTGTTTCAATCATTGGACTACGGCTATTCTGGAGCATCACGTTGAAAGGTTTTGTCGAACAAATCGCCTCAGTGCTTATGTTCTTTCTTTTTTCTTGTGTCATGTTTATTTTATTTTCTCTTTTACCGAATCGACAAGTTACGGGATCGAAAGCAAACTAACGCCAGTTGTCGAACGTTGGAGGGGACAAACACAAACACAAAGACATACATATATATATATACATACATGTATGTATATGTGGGAGTAGATGTGTGCGTGTGTGTGTGTGTGTGTACCAAATCTACTATCGCGGCTTTGGTCAGCCCGGGTCTGTAGTGGAAGACACTTGCCCAAGGTGCCACGAGGTGGAACTGAATCAGAGTGATTTAGACAACTACCACAATACATCCACTATCACTAAGATAGCAACTGCAACAACAGCAACAACAATAACGAAACTATCATTCACTACTACCGCTACCACTACCACTAAACAGCAACAAAACAACTACCATCACCGTCACATCCACAACTACTGCTCCACCCTGTTGTCCCCATCGTCGCCATATTCCTCCTCCTCCTCCTCCTCCTCCTACTACTACTACTACTATTACTACTACTACTACTACTACTACTACTACTATTACTACTACTACTACCACTTCTACTACTACAATTACTAATCAGTAAAGCAACAGTCAAATTTATTGTGCCAGATAATACTGAAGACAAAATACCCTGTTCAACGAAAGATGTGTGTGTGTGTGTGTGTGTGTGTGTGTGTGTGTGTGTGTGTGTGCGTGTGTGTGTGTGTGTGTGTGTGTGTGCGTGTGTGTGTGTGTGTGTGTGTGTTGTGTTAATAAGTCAATTACACATACTCTGCCTATAATTCTGGGGAAGCACTTTCTCTTTTATATACATTTTTAAACATTTTTTTCGAACTTGACATCTCAGAATTACAAAATATATCCCACTCATGTTTCGAAATTAATTATTTAAATCTCAATTAATAACTTACATCGCATTTAAGCAATCAATAAATAAATAAGTAAATGAATAGATAAATAAATGTATGGTAAGAAGTTTGATTGCCAACTACATGGTTCCGTGTTTTGTGGTCCCTTGGTGCACCTTGTGGAAGTGCATTCTATTATAGCCACGGGCCAACGAATGCCTATTGATCGAATTTGGTAGATAGAAACTGAAAGAAGCTCGTCGTATGCATGCATGCATATATATATTCTTTTCTTACACAACTCGTACTTAATTTATCGACACCGAAAAGTTGAAAGATAAAGTCGACCTCGGCAGAATTTGAACTCGGAACGTAAGGACAGACGAAATACCGCTAAGCACGCCTTTATATATATATATATATATATATATATATATATATATATATATATATATATATATATGTGTGTGTGTGTGTGTGTGTGTGTGTATGTGTGTGTTTATAAATATATATATATTCTTTTATTCTTTTACTTGTGTCAGTCATTTGACTGCGGCCATGCTGGAGTACTGCCTCAAAGGTTTTTTTTAGTCGAAGAAGTCGACCCGAGACTTATTCTTTGTAAGCCTAGTACTTGTTCTATCGGTCTCTTTTGCCGAACGGCTAAGTTACGGGGACGTAAACAGACTAACATCGGTTGTCAAGTGATGGTGGGGAGACAAACACAGATCCACAAACATATACATATGTATATATATATATATATATATATATATATATATATATGTAAGTATGCATGTATGTATGTATGCATGTATGTATGTACGTATGCATGCATGTGCGAGTATGTGTCTTTATGTTAGTGCATGTCCCCCACCACTGCTTCACAACCGGTCTTGGCTTGTTTATGTACCTGTAACTTAGCCGTTCGTAATACCAGGCTTCAAAGAAAAAAAAAAGATATTGGAGTCAAGCGAACTGTTCGACAAAACCCTTCAAGGTGGTACCCCAGCATGGCCACAACCCAATGACTGGAACAAGTAAAAAACAAAAAATAGATAAGTAAATAAATAAATAAGAAGAGAAAGTAGAGGTCAGAAGGGTCGGGGCTTCTATGTAGCCGTTTGCCTTGTATGTAACTAATTACCAGCCAAATCTACCTCGCATTACAGAGAGGACACGCTGTACAGGAGGGAGAGGAAATGGTCACGGGTGGAACAATTTGGATCAATATGGGTTTTTAGGTCAGGTTTCACACACACACACACACACACACACACACGTGTGGTAAGTAGCTTGCTTACGAACCACATGGTTCTGGGTTCAGTCCCACTGCGTGGCACCTTGGGCAAGTGTCTTCTACTATAGCCTCGGGCCGACCAAAGCCTTGTGAGTGGATTTGGTAGACGGAAACTGAAAGAAGCCCGTCGTATATATGTATATATATATATGTATGTGTGTATATGTTGTGTATCTGTGTTCGTCCCCACCAACATCGCTTGACAACCGATGCTGGTGTGCTTAGGTCCCCGTAACTTAGCGGTTCGGCAAAAAGAGATCGATAGAATAAGTACTAGGCTTACAAAGAATAAGTCCTGGGGTCGATTTGATTCGACTAAAGGCGGTGCTCCAGCATGGCCGCAGTCAAATGACTGAAACAAGTAAAAGAATAAAAGAATAAAAGAATATATGTGTGTGTGTGTGTGTGTGTGTGTGTGTGTGTGTGTGTATGTATGTAACGAACAACAATAACGACCAAAATATAAAAAGTAACAGGAAAACTAAACCAATTCCATAGCAGTTCCATTTCTGAGAACTTTGGATAGAGTGGTAGTGGTAGTAGTAGTAGTAGTAGTAGTAGTAGTAGTAGTAGTAGTAGTAGTGGTGGTGGTGGTGGTGGTGGTGGTCGTCGTCGTCGTCGTCGTCGTCGTTTTGGTAACCGTTATCGTCTTCATTGGTATCATTGTCAACGCTATCAAACCCTGCTAAATTTATGTTTGGTAACTAACGTCAGTGTACGTTTGTGTGTGTGTTTGTGTTGTATGAGTGTCCGTGTGTGTGTATGTGTGCCTGTGTGTTTGCATGCTTGTGCCCGTTGTGTGTGTAAAGTGATGTGAGCGATTATGAGCATTGTGCGTGCGTTATGTGTTTGTGTGATTCTTGAGAACTCCAAAGGTAGAATACATACGTGAGGTGAATAACCTGCCGGTGTTGATTTTGTCGTTAGCGTTTTGTGACTGTTATGTGTCTGTCAGTTTGTCTGAACGTTTTCAAGATTTTAAAATTATTTTATCAGGAGAATTCAAGGTGATCACTAACCAAGAAACGAGGCTCTTTTCTATCAATTAAAACTGGCGTTGGGGATTTGTGGTCGTCTGAATCGCTTGTTTTATGTATATATATATATATATATATATATATATATACATTACCTACATTATTTACATTATTTACATTTGACGGATATTTGTCCTCATCTTGTTTGTTATTAACACAACGATTCGGCTGATATACCCTCCAGCCTTTATCAGCTCTCTTGGGAAAATTTCGAACCTGGGTTCTCGTTCCTAAGATATTTTTCGGTATTATTATTATTATTATCATTATTATTATTATTATTATTATTATTATTATTATTATTATTATTATTGTTATTATTATTTTTCAGGTCACTGCCAGGAATCGAACCCGGAATCTTGGGATTAGTAGCCCGTGCTCTTAACCACTACGCCATCTCTTAAATATAGAACAGTGGATTTTACCTGCTCCATTCCCTGAATTTGGATTTTTATTCGCATACCATTGTAACCCTAAGATTCCGAGTTCGATTCCAGGCAGTGACCTGAATAATAATAATAATAATAATAATAATAATAATAATAATAATAATAATAATAATAATAATAATAATAATAATAATAATAATAATAATAATACCGAAAAATACCTTAGGAATGAGAACCCAGATTCGAAATTTCCTCAAGACAACTGATGAAGGCTGGAGGGTATATCAGCCGAAATGTTGTGTAAACAACAAACAAGATGAGGACAAATATATATATATATATATATATATATATATATATATATATATATATATATATATGATATATATATATATATATATATATATATATATATATATATATATATATATATATATATATATATATATATATATATATATATATATATATATATATATATATATATATATATATACAATATTAATGGTTTCTTATTAGGAAACCAATACATTTTATATAGGGCATTACTCTTATATATATATATATATATATATATATATATATATATATATATATATATATATATATATATATACATATATATACATGCATACACACACACGCGCGCGCACACACACACATCCACGCTAAGCGTCAAACTAATACATCTGCTTGCTGTTCCCTCTCCTGTCTGTCATTATGCTTATATTCTATGCACAATTACGAACCATATACATACATATATACATACTTACTTATATGGTTCAAAATTGTACAAAAAAAAAAAAAAAAAGAAAAAAAACAGACAGGTGAGGGGACAACAAACAATGTGTAAGTGTGTCTTAGTTAGATGCTCAGGAAAAATTGGAAGAGTCATGGACGTTTCGAGCAACAATATTCTGCAGAAAGAAATGAGGAGAGAAAACAGATGAAAAGAGGTAAAAGATTAACTGTTGAATTATATATATATAGTTCAACATGTGCAACAGTTGCCTTTATATATACATATATATATTTTATGTACATATAGGCACAGGAGTGGCTGTGTGGTAAGTAGCTTGCTTACCAACCACATGGTTCCGGGTTCATTCCCACTGCGTGGCACCTTGGGCAAGTGTCTTCTACTATAGCCTCGGGCCGACCAAAACCTTGTGAGTGGATTTGGTAGACGGAAATTGAAAGAAGCCCGTCGTATATATGTATATATATGTATATGTGTGTGTGTGTATGTGTGTGTGTATGTGTGTGTGTCTCTGTGTGTCTGTGTTTGTCCCCCAAACCATCGCTTGACAACCGATGATGGTGTGTTTATGTTCCTGTAACTTAGCGCTTCGGCAAAACCGACCGATAGAATAAGTACTAGGCTTACAAAGAATAAGTCCTGGGGTCGATTTACTCGACTAAAGGCGGTGGTCCAGCATGGCCGCAGTCAAATGACTGAAACAAGTAAAATAATTTTTTTAAAAAAGTAATATATATATTTTTTATGCACATACACACACATATATATATATGAAATATATATATCTTTTTGCCAATAGCTATTCAAACACAATATCCTTATCACCAACAACTCTGCTTTTCTTTCGACATAAAATGATGTAGTAACGTATTTTCGTTGCCATTAAACGAGATGTAAGTTACGTGTGCGCACGTGACTGTGAGTGTGTTTCCGTGCGTGCGCCTGCCTGCATGCGCGTGTGTGTTTCTGACTGTGGGTGTGTGTGTGTGTGTGTGTGCATATACTCTTTTACTTGTTTCAGTCATTTGACTGCTGCCATGCTGGAGCACCGCCTTAATGATTACAGCACCTAGGGTTCCCAAGCGGTCACCCATCTAAGTACTAACTAGGCTCGATGCTGCTTAACTTCGGTGATCGGACGAGAACCGGTGCTTTCAACGTGATATGTCGGTTTAGTAATACAAACAAAATAAATGGAACTAAATACATTAATATAACTTTACTTTTTTTTTTCACTGGAGTCAACCAGAAGCTGCGACCTCGCCGGGGTACCGCCTTTAGTGTGATTGGTTTTGATTTCACACTGTATACATATTGTATATATACAGCATGTATATTTTCTTTATTATTGACAGTTTGATAAATGTTATGCACGAAACACTCACCAACATCCTACGGATTTTGCAACTTCCTACTATAACTATAATCATAAGCGCGCGCACAAACACACACGCATTCTCACACGCAGACACACACACACACACACACACACACGAGGGAGTGCAGAAACGTTCGTGGCTTTGGGTAAAATAAAAATACAGGTGGATCAGTTAATTATGATTTTATTCAACATATTCTCCTCTCAGATTCACACACTTATTGTGGCGGTCCTTCAGTTTTACTAAGTCCTGTACAACAATTCGGAAGGATGGGCCTCCAACCAGACCTATCGCGATACACTTAATGCCAGGAACTTCTTAGCACCCCCTCGTATATTATACACACACACACACACGTATATATATATACAGGAAAT
>NC_142930.1:82671227-82688727 GCF_046866305.1 Octopus bimaculoides | reverse complement strand
TAGAAAGAAGAGTTAAAACTCTCCAAAGCCTCGCATCTCTCACTATATGCAAATACGCACGAAGGATGTAGCAAATGTACTCAAAAAAAAAAAACAGTTGTCCCATTTGTAAAACTACAAATAGGAGAGTAGATATCCCAGTATCAATTGATTTCGCTTTCTGTGCCAAAGACACTTAAAGCTCATCAAGTAGGCTTACAACGGAAACTATTTTTAAAAATATATTTACTATTCCGTGCGCGTCTGTTCAGCTGAAGGCCCCCGTGACTTTCAAACGAACGTTAGCGAGCAAGTATAAATTCAAAATTCAAATAACTAATCATTATCGTTAAACAAGTGCATATTGTATCCTGACTTTTAATATAGAGTTTGCATATTTTGCCTATTTGGTTATGTTTGCTAGCCACTTTATCATTATTTTTTAAAGATAGCATATTTGAATTTTGTATGTGTGTGTATATATATATATATATATATATATATATATATATATATATATATATATATATATATATATATATAAACAAATAGTAAATGAGTATATGCATATATACGTACAGGTATGTGCATACCGACATCCACCTGTATGTATAGGTGCATATCTGGGTACAGGACATTGCAAACAAAACGTAGACGAGAAAACACACAAGCCACATAGAGAACATTCTTCTTCATCAGCTACCTCCGTTTTAACACCGGCGTTTCGAAGAGCTAGGTAGGACGCATCGTTAAAACGGCTCTTCCCATGGACCGCAAATTAAATTTGTATACACATATTAAACCTTGCCATGGAGGAATGTAGTGGCGGACAAAAAACAAGACAGGAAAACAAACAGAAAAGGCTTTACGGCCAGACGGGAAAAATTATGTGTGTATGAACGCTGTGAGGCACGAACTTGAAAGTAGGGACGAAGTGAGTTCGCGTGTTTGCTCGGCGATAGCCAAGGAAGGCATTTGTAGAAGGCACTTTTGGCCACGGTTACACACACACACACACACACACACACACACACACACACACACACACACACACACACACACACTCAGAGAATTATATGTATGCTTCTGAAACTATAATTCTGTATTCCTTCTTCTATGTTTAGGTTGCTGGACTTACTAAAAATTGCTACTACTCAACCTCAAACTACATCTTACTAGTTTTTAAAAAATGGAGGACTCGCCATCCTGTAAATATATGATAAAAGACAGTCCAATCGTGGGGATCCATTATCACTTTTTTTCTTTGTTTCTTTCAGCTACTATAACTAGCTGGTCGAACGCTCACACAGAGATAATTTTGTGGCTATAGTAGTAACGGCAGAGTTCTGCGGTGACTGATAGTACACTGCACCTGTCATAGCATGTATGTAGTATTATGCCAGTTATTTTGATATCTGCTTGATATGAAATACCAGCAAATGTATTTGAATCATCAGCAACCTGGTGCTTTGTGTAGCGACCATAGTATAGTATAGCTAGTAGTGTTGCGGTCATAATTTTGTGCTGCCACTAGCTGTCTTAGTCTGCGTTGTAGTTGCCGAAGCAATAAGACACCAGCTCTGTCAGTAACGTTTTCAATCTAATAAACGTGCACTGATTCACCTAACTTAAGACTGATCGATCGTTCTATTATCGAATGAACTTTGAACCTTCCCTGCTACTAGTTAAAGTTCCAAGTAATGTAGCTTACTGAGTCTCTCTTGATCAGAGAAATAAGCCAAGAAATCATCATCATCATCATTATTATTTGACGTCCACTTTTCTGTGTTTCCGAGCGATGGACGGAGTTTCGTTTGAGGCAGGTTTTCTATGGCCGGATTCCCTTGTTGCCAATCTTCACCTGTTTCTGAGCAAGGCAATATTTCCCCAAGGCCAGACATGTTCTCACAGAATATTGGAAATGAATGATACTATATGCGTGACAGTGACACTTATTTACAACTATTATGCGTTGTCAAAACAAAGACACACAAACGCACCGTCCACACACTCGCATGTACACACGCGCGCGCGCACGCGAGCGTATGCACGCACATTTATATGTATGACAGGTTTTTTTTTCAGTTTCTGTCTACCAAATCCACTCACAAGACTTTGATCGCGCCCAAGGTGCCACGCTGTAGAACTGAAATGACAACCATGAGATTGAGAAACAAACTTCTTGCCACGCAACCACGTATGCACCTGAAATTCATCACGCCGCACACACACACACACACACACACACACACACACACAATGGACCCCTTCCCCCAAACAGTTTCAGCTCACCAAATTCACTTCCAAAGCACTGGTCGACTCGGATACATAACAGAAAATACTTGCGTAAGGTGTCTCGCAGTGGGACTGAACCTGAAACCATTTAGTAGGAAAGCAAACTACTTAGCCACCCAGCCATGCCTGCACCTTTGCAGAGGACTTCTACTTTATCGCTCCCAGCTTATTCTTCCCAGTTTAGGCATAACGATGATTGCACAACCAGGGCCATATCTAATAAAAGGTTCCAAGAGTTGACAAGATTCCAGAAGCATTGTGGGTAAAACAGGGATGGGGGAGACTCAAAAGGTGGTACCATCAATTGATGCTGGAATCATGAGACTGTTGATGTCCTACAGAACTGGAATGTGCTAGTCTCGTCTCTATATTCAAGAAAGATTACGGGAATGATTATGGGAAGATTTCTCTACTTGCTTTCGATATCTGGGAAGATTCTTGCAGACTAAATAACAGAATAACAGCAGCTTTACGAAGAAGAAGAAGAAGAAGAAGAAGAAGAAGAAGAAGAAGAAGAAGAAGAAGAAGAAGAAGAAGAAGAAGAAGAAGAAGAAGAAGAAGAAGAAGAAGAAGAAGAAGAAGAAGAAGAAGAAGAAGAACAACAACAACAACAACAACAACAACAACAACAACAACAACTGTGAACAAGATGTTCTACCTCAAGTACATTCAGAAAAAATGTTTGGAACAGAAAAACATATTATAAACCATTCGGGCCTGTGGTAGGCACTCAAAAGCTTTAGATGTCCAGAAAAGTTTACTCTTGTGATTGAGTCCCTGCATTCTGACACAAGGATTAAGGTCAGGCAGGTGGGATGTAGCTGAGTACGGTTGGCGTGCTAAAAAGTTGTACTTTTGAGGCTACGTAACTGAGGTTTGACCTTGATCGCTCTAGTTTTCTTTCTTGTGTAACAGATTAAAAATGGCCGCTCCACTGCCAGTATGCACCAAGTAAAAACAGTGATCACTAATCCGAATTCTCTGGTCTGAAGGCGTGTCAGGGACTGACACACATTCAGACCAGAGAAATATACGAAGAATGCAAAGGCATTCAAATCGATCGTTGCAATAAATTTTTCAGTATCCAAGAAGCAGAGAATGGAGTGAATACACCCGGAATTGCCTGCGAAAAAGAAATTCAAGACCATCCCCAACAAAAGTGATACTGTTTTGTGAGGATGCAAAAGGGCCTATACTGGAAAATTACCTAGAAAAGGATCTACAGTCACAAGTGTAGGTAAAGTGAAATGCTGGCCAACAAATTGAAACTAGCAATTCATATCAAATGCCGAGGGTAATTGTTGCACGACAATGCACTCCCACATACGGCAGCCCAGATCGTTGAAACCATTGAAAAACTGGGCTTCGAGTTGCTGGAACACTCTGCATAGTGTTAAGATCTCACCGCTTCCGACTATCAACTCTTTGGAGAGCTTAAACATCCTTTATGAGGTCGTCGATTTGCCATGGACGAAGAAGCGCAGGAAGCAGTGCAGGAAGCAGTGCAGGAAGCCGAAAACCTTCTGCGATGGAATAAGCAAACTTGTGAACCGCCGAAAGAAGTGCATCGAAAAGTAAGAAGACTATGTCAAAAAATGATTCAATTGTTCAATCCCTGCTTTTGTTTTAATAAATTTCAGAAACAAGGGTGCGTATAATTTTTGACCTAACTTCTATATAAAAAGAAAGAAAGAAAGAGAGAGAGAAAGAAAGAGGGGAATATAGCTAGCTAGCTAAATAAGATAGAAAAAAACCCCGCAAAGTATTCATTCCTACACTCTAACGATTCAACCAGCTTACCACCTTCCATAGAGTTAATAACAATACAAATAAAAAAAAGAAAGAAATGATAATAAATAATGATAACCGTAATTTCTGGAGAAAGCGAATTATTACTATCTCACCCCATCAGAATGCAATCAGTTTAACTGGTGTTATATTGACTGACAAATTTTATTTATTTATTTGTTTGTTTGCTTGTTTGTTTATTTATACGTTTCGATTTTGTTTCCGGAGAAATCTTTAGCAGCGACGACTACGAGAAAATCTATGGAGGACAATTAGATAATGAATTGCTCAGATTTTTCTATAATTGTCAATATTTGGACTTTAAACTCCTTCTAATCATATACACGAAATTCTTGTATTTACTATTATCATCAGTAAGGTAATGGCGGTTGATAGCAGAATCATTTAGACGGGGAAGCGCGCGTGCGTGTGTGCGTGCGTGTGGGGGGGTGCATGTGTGTGTGTAAGTGGTGTGTGTGTGTGAGTGGTGTGTGTGTGAGTGTGGGTGTGTGTGGGAGTGTGGGTGTGTGTGTATACGATCATGCCACGATGTATTTTGTGGGTTTGTGTGTCAGTGTGAATAGCTCTGAGTGTGTGTATGTGTACGCGCGCGCGCGCGTCGGAGTGATGATGGCTTACAGATGCGATTGTGGATGTCTTTGCGTATACAGCTAAAACTTCTTTGATTGGAAGATGTGCTCGTCCAGGGCCGACCTGGAGCTTAACAACGACTACAAAACTGATGACGATGACAACAACAACACGATATTGAAAACTTTTTACACACACACACACACACACACACACACACACACACACACACACACACACACACAGAAAGAATGCAAAGGGCGTTTAAATCGATCACTGCATTAAATTCTTCAAGAGAGAGACTCCTCATACCGATTTATCATAGATGCAGCGTTTTAAATTACTTTCTATTTTTAATCTGTCTGGCATATTTCTATTATTTTTTTTTTCCCCTCTTCTCACCGAACTAATAGAGATATTAACATTGAATTTCTGAGAAATAGATTGAAGAATATATTGTGCGACAATAACGAAATCAATGGGTATTGATCTGCTACGGAGCTGTGATGTACCACTTCCAGTACGGCAGATTTACAATATGAAAATTGGCACCAGAATTGTTGTTGTTATTGTTGTTGTTGATGATGTGTAGATTGAGACCAGCATTAATCAAAAAGATCTATAATCGATGATGTTCAAGCCGTGACTAGCTCGGCACTTTTTCACTTAGTTACATTTTCCAATCTGTTCTTCTTAAGACAATACCGACCCCCAAAGTGTGCCTGGTACTCATTCGTATCATAAAGGGAGAAAGATGAAGTCGACCCGGGGATAAAGGGATATAATTGCTGTAGAAAGAGACTATCACAGACTATTTTTGTTGGACGCACGTTTTTCATCCTACGCGGCATACTCTTGTCTGTTACTGTACTTAAGCGATGCTTTTCATCAGCATCATTCAAGTAGTAGACAGCCGCACTCCTCCTCTACCCATAGCAGCTTTTATAATTAATTATGGTCCTTTTTCGGATGGTTAGTCCTAGCCTTCAGCGGGATTTGATTTGAATCCCTTGGATTCAACGCAAAGAGTTGGAACAGACACTGCGAAACATCTCAACCAACGGTCTCATTATGCACCAATCTAACGTCCCTGGAAAAGTACACTGTTTATTGAACGCGAAAATAGGAAAGTACAAGTTGACCTCGACGGGATTTGAACTCAGAGTACAAAGACTTGGAACTTCTTTACCAATACACACAGTTTCTGTCTCCCACCACCTACTCACAAAAGGAAAAAAAAGACACTTATCGAAAGTGCAGGGCAGTTGAAATCGAACTAGAAAACTCAGTGGCTTGTGGTTGCAAAGTGAACTTCTTCCTTAACCATGCAGCTATTTCTGCGTCGTCTTATAGTTGTTTTTTAATATGGTAGGTACAGGAAAGGCGACGAGCAAGCAGAATCGTCGGCACGCCGAGTAAAACTCTTAGCGGCATTTCCTCTGTTCGTATGTTCTGAGCTCAAATTCCGCAGTGATCGACTTTGGCTCTCATCCTTTCGGGGTCGATAAAATAAGTACCAGTTGATCATTGGAGTCGATTGTATCGACTCCCCTCTTTCCCCTAAATTACTGGCCTTGTGCCAAAATTTGTAACCAATGTAGTAGGTACAGGGAAGGCGGCCAGCTGGTAGAATCGTTAGCAAAACGCTTAGCGCCATCTTGTCCGTCTTTACATTCTGAGTTCAAACACCGCCGGTGTCGACTTTACTTTCCTATCATCCTTTCGGGTTGAGTACTGAGATCGATTTAATCGACTAATGCTCTCCCCCAAAATTGCTGGCCTTGTGCAAAACTTGAAGCTTCTAATAGTATTCTTTTCTACTCTAGGTACAAGGCCCGAAATTTTGGGGGAGGTGCCAGGCGATTAGATCGACCCCAGTACGCAATTGGTGCTTAATTTATTGACCCCGGTAAGGCAAAGTCGATCTCGGCGGAATTTGAACTCAGAACGTAAAGACAGACGAAATATTGCTAAGCATTTTGCCCGGCATGCTAATGTTTCTGCCAGCTCGCCGCCTTTGACGCCTCTTATAATAGGCACAGAACCTTGCGAGTTGAGTGTTAGCCGATTGAATTCACGCTAGCATTTGTCGTGTACTGCTTTTCATCGTCCCCGAAATGGGCATAAGGCCAACAATTTTAAAGGAAACAGGTTAGTGGATTACCAATATTTGACTGTTACTTTATCATATCGACCTTGCGAGGGTAAATTAGAAAGCTGACCACCGCGAGATTTGAAGTCAGAACGTAACGAGCCGTAAGACATGCTTGCTTGGTATTTTGCCCAACGCTCTAACGATTCTGCCAACTCAGTGTTTGTGTCTATTTCCTGATACACACTACTTACTCAGCCTGCAGTCTGTTAGCGAGACAGGTTTCCTTCTTTTTCTTTCTTTCTTCCTTTTTTTTTTTTAGAATAGCTTTAGATTACTTGCAAATCTAATTAACGAATGTCTTATTGCGCTAATTGCATGGTGGTAAAAGAAAACAAACAAATAAACAAAAAGCAAGTAAGCAAAAAAAAAAAACCCCACCAAATAAGGCAACCATTCGGAGCAAGCAACTAGTATTAGTATGGACGAAGGCGAAGTGATTTGTTACAGTTGAGTATAACAATATATCGGACTATAATGGCTATTAAGCCTATTAGAACGGCCATCAATCATGAAGACTTAATCAGTCATTCTATGCATATAATCACAGATATGTTTATGCTTTTTAATGTCTCCGCTTTGCAAACCGTCATTTCTTTTCAATGAAAAAGATAAAAACAGAATTCATTCAATTAATAATAAATTCTCCTTTACTGGCTTCTTCTTCTTCTTCTTCTTCTTCTTCTTCTTCTTCTTCTTCTTCTTCTTCTTCTTCTTCTTCTTCTTCTTCTTCTTCTTCTTCTTCTTCTTCTTCTTCTATCTTCTCGATCACAGTGTATTTCTCCAACTCTTCCTTTCTGTTCCTCATCTTCTCTTTTCGTCTTCCCATTGTGGATGTCATTTGTAGTAGTAGTAGTAGTAGTAGTAGTAGTAGTAGTAGCAGCAGCAGTAGTAGTAGTGACAGTGGTGGTTTGGTTGTGGTGGCGGCGGCGTTGGTGGCGGCGGTGGTGGTGGCGGCGGCGGCGGTGGTGGCGGTGGCGTTTGCTGTGATGGTAGTGGTGGTTGTGGTGGTGGTGGTAGTGGTGGTGGCGGCGGTGGTTGTGGTGGTGATGGTGGTGGTGGTGGTGGCGGCGGCGGCGGTGGCGGCAGGGGTGTTGGTTGTTGTTTAGCACCAGGTTGGTTGTTGTTTAGCACCACTATGAGCAAAGACGTGACCATCTCGGCTCTTTTCCCAGACACTGCAATATGTTTTTCTTTTCTGAGACAACCTGATGTGATTTGAAGGAAATTTAGCAGTTGTATTAGTGATGTTGATAGTAGTAGTAGTAGTAGTAGTAGTAGTAGTAGTAGTAGTAGTAGCAGCAGCAGTTGCTTCATTTTAAATATTGTTAGATAACCTGGATTCATTGCCTTGTGATAGTATATGGTCTCTTTCATTCATTCATTCTTTCCTTTTCTCTCTCTCTCTCTCTCTCTCTCTCTCTCTCTCTCTCTCTCACTCTCAATTTTGGCATAAGGCCAGCAATTTAGTGAGAGGGACTCAGTCTACATATCGACCCCAGTACTTAACTGGTACTTATTTTATCAACACTGAAAGGATGAAAAGCAAAGTGGCTTCGGCGGAATTTTAACTCAGAACGTAAATACTTATTTCTTTATTGCCCACCAAGAGGCTAAACATGGAGGGCACAAACAAGGACAGACAAAGGGATTAAGTCCATTACATCGACCCAGTGTGTAACTGGTACTTAACTTATCGACCCCGAAAGGATGAAAGGCAAAGTTGACCTCGGCGGAATTTGAACTCAGAACATAACGGCAGACGAAATACCGCTAAGCATTTCGCCCAGCGTGCTAACCTTTCTGCCAGCTCACCGCCTTGCATTCAGCTCGCCGCTTGCATCGACGGATGAAATACTTTCAATCGTTCTACCCTGCGTGTTAACGATTCTACCAGCTTACCGTTTTCGATGCCATATAATAAGAACAATAATAATAATCCTTTCTACTAAAGGCACAAGGCCTGAAATGTGGGGAGGGTACTAGTCGATTACATCGACCCTAGTATGCAACTGGTACTTAATTTATCGATCCTGAAAGGATGAAAGGTAAAGTCGACCTCTGCGGAATTTGGTCTCAGAACATAGCGACGGACGAAATACCGCTAAGCATTTCGTCTAGGATGCTAACGATTTTGCTAGCTCGAAGCCTTAAGAACAATAATGGTTTCGAACTTAGACCCAAGGCCAGTAATTTTGAGGAGAGGACGTCAGACGATATCATCGACACCAGTACTGACAAGATTAATAAATCGTTTTAATTGATTTTAGAGGAATGAAAGGCAAAGTCGAACTCAGCGGAATTTGAACTCAGAAAGTAAAGACGGAAGAAATGTCGCTATGCACTTTGTCAGGCGCGCTAGCGACTCTGCCAGCTCGCCACCTTACTACTACTACTACTACTACTACTACTAATGACAATTCTTTTCTCTGTGTGCACAAGGCCTGAATCTTTGGGAGAGGGGGATAGTCGATTACATCGATCTCAGTGACGCAACTAGTACTTATGTTATCGACCCCCGAGAGCTCGGCAGAATTTGAAATCAGAAAGTAAAGAGCCGGGTGAAAAGCTCGGTGCCTTATAATAATAATAATAATAATAATAATAATAATAATAATAATAATAATAATAATAATAATGTTCTTGTCTATTATAGGCACAAGGCCTGAAATTTAGCGGGAGGGATTAAGTCGATTACATCGACCCCAGTACGCAACTCTTACTTAATTTATTGACTCCGAAAGGATGAAAGGCAAAGTCGACCTCGGCGGAATTTGAACTCAGAACGTAGAAACTAACTGGTACGTCACACGTATTGAGAAGAGCATTTTCTTTACTTCTTTATTTGTTATTCCTTTTCCTTTTTCTCTCTGTCTTCCCATTTTTCTTTATTACATGACTTTATAAATGAACAATCTAGTGTATTTGTTTTAATGGCCTACCAATGTGTACAGTACGTTTCTCTGCCCTAGGTGTCAGGAAGACACTCGGCAAGAAATGGAAACAGTATCGAAAGAAAATGCTAATAATAATAATAATAATAATAATAATAATAATAATAATAATAAATGCCCTAATGCAGTACGAGACAGTGGCTCTCATGGCTTCCATTCTTAACTGATTGGAAGTGTTATCATGTACATTGTTTTGTCTTGGTATAAAAGATGGGCTACAGCAAATATTCTGTTCAATACCACAGATTTGCTTGTCAATTGTTTGACCTTAACCAGTTGAGCATGTCCCTTAGTGGCAGACGATATGTGCATCTCTGATCGCGAGCAGAAGTAGTGGGGGAGCATCATAGCCATGTGTTGAGAGGAATTCTTTGGGGTTGGATAATTCAACTTTGGAAACATGGGTGTTTCGTTCAACATCTTTAAACAACTCTTATTCAGAGACCTTTTGAGCAGGATGGGCTACTCGACCCGAAGAAAATTTTAAATGGGCCCCACATGCAAGGTTATACGCTGTTTACCTTGTCGCTTAGGGACAGCGAGAATTATCGGGAGGGTTCTAAGCACTTGAAAGACTGCTGAAGACTTGTAGATACCTAAGGCTTCAGGTAGTAACCCACTACCCACATAATTCATACCAGGAACAAGACCGAACCTGAGCCAAACCAAAATATACATAATAATAGCTGAGGGAGGAAATATAACAATTCTTTCGGACTTTCCGGTACATTCAGACAGAACCATCAAAGTTAATAAACCGAATACTGCTGTGAAAAACCATGAGTATTCCTTGTGGTCATAATATCTCGGCAAAAGAATTTGACAAGCTCAGAAGATATAAAAATGTACTCATTGAAACAAAAAAATTGTGGCATTCCAAAGCAGTTACAATACCAGTGATTGTAAGAGCAGTTAGAATGATCAAAGAATGGAAATGAAAGTTATTTGAGAATGATGGCTGGTTTATTTTTGTTTCTTTACAATTTCGTTGTGTCTGTATTTTCCTTCAGGCAGTTTTAGACAGTTAATTAGCGCTTTCAAGCAAGTAGAGTTATGTCGGTTACTCAAAAGTACAAAACAATTCCTAACCCGTAACCGAAACTTATGACCTTCGTGTCGATTGGCTGACACTATTTGCAATTTCGGACAATAGAAGAAATTTAAATAAACAAATATAAACATATAGAAAGAAAGAAAGAAAATAGATCACTGGATTCATAATTTAACCTGCTCGTTGTATAAGAAGGAGCATTTACTGTGATCTGGCAATAATATATGAACTTTAGAAAAATAGAGATTTCTGACAAATTTACTCTCGTCCCCTCTCTATATAATACATTTCAAGGACTCCAAGGAATTTGCAGATCCCAGATTGTGAAGCGTTGTGATTGGAAACAGAGTAACGAGATCAATATTAAGATTAAATTATATGCTTGGTGCCAGGAAAGTTTCGCTTTCAGCGCTCAAGGGAGATAAAGTAATTAATATAATGGAATGCTGTGTTAGGCTTGTAGAAAGAAAGTCCCAGTGAACTGGTCGTGTCCTGTCAGAATGGCTGGACAACCAGGTCTTTGAGTCCGGTAGAAGCAGGTTGAAAAATGGGTTTTCATGTTTAGAGAAGAGAAAGCAATATAGACAAAAGGAGAAAGAGAGAGAGAGAGAGAGAGAGAGAGAGAGAGAGAGAGAGAGAGAGAGATGTTAATGGTTGGTACTTTGGAGTTCATAATGTGATGGTATTGCACTGTCTTATGTAGGAGCGTCTTCAGTTCTTGCTCTCTTTTGTTTTGTCTTTGTATCTTCGATGTCTGCTGCAAGTAGCGATGCACCTCATGGCATCATGCTGCAATAATTCTTGCTCTGCATAACTTCCCTGAATTTTGGGAGAAGGGACAAGTCGATTAAAACGACCCCAGTGTTTCACTGGAACTTAATTTATCGACCCTGAAAAGATTAAAGGCAAAGTCGACCTCGGCGGAATTTGAACTCAGAACGTAGCGACGGGCGAAATACCGCTAAGCATTTCGTCCAACGTGCTAACGATTCTGCCAGCTCGCCGCCTTTGTCCCACCTTAAGAATAGTCATGACGTTTGGTCTATTTGGTTTCATATTTGAATGCCTAAAGTATTACACACACACACATACACACACACACACACACACACACACACGCACACACACACACGCACGCACACGCACACACACACACACGCACGCACACGCACACACACACACAGAGATAGATGGAATAGATGGATAAGTGTAGATATAATTTAACAACCCTCACATTAACACATAAACGCATATACATATATGTATGCACACACACACACACACACACACACACACATATCTGTTCATGTATACGCATATATGCATGTACGCATGCAGCATATTTGAACGAATAAGTGTTTGTCAAACGGATTTGGGAGCAGACGGACGGACATACAGCCTGAAAAGTGAGATAGATAAATAGACAGATAAAAAAAAAATTTTTTAACGAAAGAATAAGGTAGGACAGACTGACAGACAGGCAAACAGACAGGCAGGCAGACAGGCAAGCAAGTTAGCTGATCGGTAATGTGCAAAATTATTTTCGCTGTATGATATTTTCTTGTGAAGCTATGGAAAACATCAAACACCAACAAATGCTTTTGGAAAATGAGAGGAGAAAATGGCTGAAAATGATGGAACGACACATATTAGCAATTGCCGGAAGGAAGGCTGTATAGGAGAGAAGAGGAAAACGAAAGGCAAGCAGTCAATAAAAAGAAAATGGAAGAAGGAGAATAGATAATCGAGGAAATAAACAGCAAGAATTGCTCGGAATCGGAATCAGGGAAATGAAGTGAAGAGATAAGTTAATAAAAGACCAGAGAAGCTCTATACGAACTAATTGCCATCTTTAAATAAATCCAATTTAGTGAATAATAAAGTAGTTTGCCACAGGAGTCGTAACAAATCATGTTCTATTGAGGCTCCTTTGTGGTGTACGTGTGTGTGTGTGTGTGTGTGTGTGTGTGTGTGGAGAGGATATGTGTATGGATGTGTGTGGGTGGATATGCGAGGGAGTGTGTGTGTGTGTGAATCTCTGTACATGGGTGGTTGTGTATGTTTGTGCATGCACGTGTGTTTTCATATGTGCATGTGTATATCTCTGTATGCGCGTTGTGTATTCATATGTGTGTATGTGTATATATATGTGTGTGTATGTATGTATGCATGTATGTACACACACACACATATAGAATATTTTTGCACGTGCAACAATGTGTGTTTGTGCGCATGCTCATTGTCATTTACACGTGTGTATCTGTGTGTGTATGTGCGTGTGTGTGCATGTGTGTGTATAAGAGTGCCTGCGTATGTCTGGGCTTATAGGTACGCAAAACTGACTATAGATGCAAGCGCGGCCAAATGGTTAAGAATTTCAATTCGCTTCGCTGTCATGAGGTCGTGAGATCGATTCCACTACATAACACCTTCGGGTACTCAGTCTTTGTCACAGACTGTGTCACACTGATAATGCTTTCGAATTTCGTCAAAGGTATACATCTCCATGAAATACTCAATCATTTTCATTATGTAACTCAATCGAACAATATGAAGTACTATTTGTTAAAACCGACGGAAATCCAATTACTTATGCATAACTGTGGTGTGGGATTTGGTACAATCAAGTAATTGGATCATTTTATTTTGAGGGCTCTGTAACAGGTGATTCGTATCTGGACATGCTTGGCAACAAGATGATGCTTCCCGTACATTCACTTGGAAGAGGAAATCCTGTCTAGTTTCAACAGGATGGGACTCCGCCCCATTATGCATTACAGGTTCGTAATTTTCTGAATGAACATTTTCCAGAGAAATGGCTCGGGCATCGTGGGCCAATTGAATATTTAGAGCTACATGGCCAACACTTTGAACATTTGTAATGAATTACCTACTTTATTGCTAATAAGGCATATTTGATATCTCCCATGGTGCGTGACTTTGTGGTCACCCTACGTATATATATATATATATATATATATATATATATATATATATATATACATACATACATACATACATACATACAGTATATATATGCACTTACGACGGTCTTCTTTCGGTTTCCATCTAACAAATCTACTCACGAGGCTTTGGTCGTCCCGGGGCTATAGTAGAAGACATTCATTTACGCAAGGTACTACACACCAGAACTGAACCAGGAACCATGTGGTTGAGAAACAAGTTTCTTACTAGACAGTCTCGCGTATGCCTATGTTTGTCTATGTGTATGTATAAAATTCTAAATGTGTATATAGGCTCTCATTCGATATACACCAGTGTATACGTGTGGATTAAAATGTATGCATATGTGTACTTCTGAATATACCACTAAGTATGGATGATCATCCCACTTTGTATGAGCATCACCGTGTAAGCACGTATTTACACGCAAATGTATGTCTATGTATGTATGGATGTATAAATATATATTGATACGTGTTTCCACACGTATATGTGAGTGTACTTCAGTTATATTCTTTTTTAATATTAATGTGTATGTATGTATGTATGTATGTATGTATGTATGTATGAGGTTTGTACGTGTTTATGCATAGTGTATGCCTTGCATTGGTTATCGTACGTATGTTTTGTCTGCGCATGAGTATGTGCTTGTGTATGTTCGCCTGTGTAATGTGTATGTATGTCTGTATGTGTATGAGTGTGTATATGCGTGCGTGTGTAGTTAACCGAATCAAAAGATTGCAATCGGATGAAATTGCAGTTCTACTTGATCCGCTGCAGGCATTTAACAGCTCATATTTGTATGAATTAACAGTGAAAGGTCGGCACTGTTGTTTGGCGTTTTATTCTCTCTCTTTTTTGTTTTTGTTGTTGTTGCTGTTGTTGCTGTTTTGCTTGTTGTTGTCGTTGTTCTTGTTGTTTCCTTCCTTTCTTTCCACCCACCGATTGCTACAAACATCACTTTTCTAGTGAAACGCTTAGTTGAATTGATGCTGAGAGATAGAGTAGTGTTAGAAATACAGAACAAATACAGAGATATAAAGAGATAAAGAGATGTAAAGCTATAGAGATATAAAGATATAGAGATGGATATAAATATAAATATAAACAGAGGGAGTGAAAGAAAGAGAGCTAGTCTTTATTGCAGCGATGCTGAACTATATATCGAGCATCTATCTATTCATTATCACTTATCACCAACATTGGACATAAAGATATTAGAATAATTGAATAGTTAAATTCGATTAGGCTTTTACATAAAGACCGTGCGCCTGTGACGTAGCATTTCATCAACACGAATCAACACAACCAATCATCATCCAGAGATTAAACCTGCATTTTTAGATGAAAAAGATCGCAATTTGCTAATTTAATTTTCAATTTGGTCGCCATTACTCGTTCGCATTGAACAGTGTAGAAGCGGTGGCTCTAAAGTCTTATTAGTATTCAGCGAAAAACGACAAGAAACGCTTCAGCTAGATTAAGCTATTAGCATAAGAATACGTAAAGACGACGGTGAAGGAACGAAGGAAGGATAGAAAGAAAGAAAGAAAGAAAGAAAGAAAGAAAGAAAGAAAGAAAGAAAGAAAGAAAGAAAGAAAGAAAGAAGGAAGAAGCGAGGGAAGAAAGGTGGGAAGGAGGATGGCCACGATGTAGAGGGAACATGGAGGTGGAGGGCGGTTGGAGCGAAATGTGTTATAAATGTTTCAAATAGCTGAGTCAATGGCTACAGAAGCCGCCACTTCTACAACCGCCATTGCTGTCGTTATGAACAGCCGCAAAAAGGAAGAAGAAGAAGAAGAAGAAGAATGGGAAGGAGGAGAAGAAGAAGAAGAAGAAGAAGAAGAAGAAGAAGAAGAAGAAGAAGAAGAAGAAGAAGAAGAAGAAGAAGAAGAAGAAGAAGAAGAAGAATGGGAAGGAGGAGAAGAAGAAGAATGGGAAGGAGGAGAAGAAGAAGAAAAACAACAACAACAACAACAGCAGCAGCAGCGTCAGCACCAACACCACCACCGACACCACCACCAACACCACCACCGACACCACCACCGACACCACCACTAACAAGAACAGATGTACAGTCTGATGCTATTTTTCCTCAGGCCGTGATCGTTCAAATTAGCAAATGAAAGCATCCCCTTGTGACCGATCTGAAAGTCGATGGGCGACCAATTAAAAGGAAGAACGTATCTTAGAAAGAACGGCGGAGTTCACCGTGAAAAGATGTATAGAATGCAGAGAGCATATAGAGATATAAATAGATAAATCAGTACGTGAATATATATAGACGTGTGTGCGTTTCAGCCTCTGTCCGTGTGTGTGTGTGTGTGTGTGTGTGTGTGTGTGTGTGTGTGTGTGTGTGTGTGTGTGTGTGTGTGTGTGTGTGTGTGCGAGTGCGTGTATGTATATAAGCAGAGAGAGAGAGAGAGAGGTTTGGAAAGCTCTGATAGATACATGGAAATATAATTTCATAGAATATGTGTGTGTGTATGTAAGCGTGTGTATATGTGAATATATATATGTATGTATGTATTCCTCTCTCTCTCTCTTTCTTTCTCATATATGTGTGTGTGTGTGTGTGTGTGTGTGTGTGTGTGTGTACAGAAAGCGAAAAGGGAGAGATAGCATAGATGGATAGATGAATGGTGGATACTTATATATATATATGTGTGCGCGAGTGCATGTGTGTGTGTGTATTTAATATATGTGTGTGTGTGTATATATATATATATATATATATATATATATGAGAGAGAGAGAAAGAGAGACTGGCAGAGAGACTGACAGACTGAAGCAGAGACAAAGAGTGGGATAAATATAAAATCAGCTAGATTGGAAAAGACACTACGTGTGATTTCGTGTATATGTATATGTATATGTGTACGTATATATGTGTATATGTGTACGTATAAACGTGTGCATGTGTGTGCTTTTGTGACCGTGTGAGTGCACGCGCAAGGTATATAGGTGAATATTGAGAGGAGAAACATAGAGAGAGAGAAGGGGGAGAGAGAGAGAGCTGAGAAAAGTAAGAACGTGATTAGAGAAGAGCGATTGTATGAATGAGTGAATGAATCAGTGAATGAGTGGGATGAGTGGGAGTGAATGAGTGGAGTGAGTGAGTGAGTGAGTGGGTTAGAAAGAGAAAAACTGCAGAATAAAAGAACGACGAACTGGCATTCCCTTGCGATCTGAGAAGACGCTGTTTAGTATACAACAAAGTGACGTCGACGAAATAAAAACATTAGCTGGTTGAGCTTAACTCTCTTAACAGCACCGTCGCCGCCATCATCGCGTTTAACCAGATTTGCAGAAGAATGAACGACAAGCGTCGTTCTCTTCTTATCATTCTCTAATTCACATCCAACTTCCTTCACCTCTTTCTTTTCTTCTTTCGCTTTCTCTTCTATCTTCTCTCCTCTTTTCCTCCTTTCTCTTCTACTTTTTCTTTTCCTCCTTCTACGTCTTCTTTCTTCTTCCTCTTCGTCTTCTTTCTTCTTCTTACTTCCTTCCTCCTCTGTTTCTTCTTCTTGCGCACCAGTTGGGATGTCAATAGAAGACGGTAATGCTTTCAGAGATAGGGGTAGCGAAGAGGGGGTAGTGGTGGAAGAAACTGCAGGATGGTGGTGGGGCGAGGGGAGTGAAATCGGTTTAGATTATTTTGTGTTGTTATTTTTCAGGGTGTTTTATTGGGAGGAGGTGTATTGATTGGTCTTAATCTTGCCCTTA
>NC_142930.1:82656227-82666227 GCF_046866305.1 Octopus bimaculoides | reverse complement strand
TCAGTGTGTTTTGCCGCCTGAATAAACGCATAGAATCAAGCAGCAAAGAACAGGAAGGAACAGAATCAACGAATGCGAATGAGAACAAGGAATGTACTTTGTTTATTGAGTACTTTTCTCTCACTTATACTCCCAAACGGGCGCGCGAGTGTGGGTTAAAATGAAGGATTACTCAATACTTATTAGTAGAGTACATATTTATAATTATGTTTTCCTCAGAGAAGTTTCGAAGTATCAGCTTACAAGCTGTTATCAGACTTATCGTTTCACAACAGTTACTAAGCTGGAACTTCGAAGTATATATACATATATTGGAAGGTTTGGAGGTGATGTACAAGAATTATATATTAGAAAACATAATAATCAGGTACTCAGATGTTTGGATGGTTGTACATTTACAGATCTTTTATTCATATGTCACATGTTTTATAAGTTAGCGCTTTCACATAGTCTTGTAGGGTTTTCAAATTTGAAAACCCTACAAGACTATGTGAAAGCGCTAACTTATAAAACATGTGATATATGAATAAAAGATCTGTAAATGTACAACCATCCAAACATCTGAGTACCTGATTATTGTGTTTTCTAATATATATATATCAGAACAGTGATTTACATATCCAAGCTTTATTATACAGTTAAGCACATCTTTCTTTGTCAGGAACTACACGTGTTTCGCTGTAAGCCGGTGCACATTGCAAATTGTGCATCTTGGTGTCAATCACCGGTGGCCAGCATTGGTAACCGATAACAACGAGCACGGTACCCACTGGAATTATATATTCCTTATAACCATTTTGGGAAATTTATATAAACGCGCGCGTGTGTGCGCGTGTGTGTGCGTGTGTATGTTTGTGTGTATGTGTGTGTATAGGTAATGAAAAATTATAGAGGTGAACTCTTTTCAAGAAACAAAAGCGTAGCGCTCAATTTATTGAGCGATTAGATTAAAGTATTAATTTGAAAGAGACAAGTTCCAAGGATACGGAATATTATTGACCTTGGAACTTATTGTCTTTCAATCAATACTTTAATATATATATATATATATATATATATATACATATATGCAAAATGTGCTGGCATGGTAGTATGCAAGAAGTTTACTTCTCAACCACATGGTTTTGGGTTCTGTTCTCCTGATTAGCAAGTTGGTAAAGTGTCTTCTACTATATCTCCAGGTCAACCAAAGCCTTGTGAGCGAGTTTGTTTCACAGAAACTAAAAGAAACCGGTTAGAAACCGATGGTATATATATATATATATATATATATATATATATATATATATATATATATATATATATATATATATATATATATATATATATATATATATATATATATATATATATATATATATATATATATATATATACATATATATATACATATATATATACGAGGTTAGTGTTGGAGTGTTAGGGAGTCTCTGCCTTCAACAAATCGATCCCACTGCTTATTATTTTTCAAATCTAGTACTTATTCCAGCGGTCTCTTCTGCGAAAATGCTTATGTTACGGGGACGTAAGCAAACCAGCACCGGTTATGAAGCAATGGAGGAGGAGAAGAACAAAGCAATAATACACACATACATACATACATACATACATGCATGCATACATACATACATACATACATACATACACATATATATATTTGTAACAAATAAACAAAAACAAGGAAAAGCACAAGAAGAACAAGTTTTCACAAAGTTGCTACTAGTTTCACGCTTAAAAAGGAAAAGACAAAACGAAAGGGGCCTTTGCTGTTTCGGATGTAGCGCCCTTCGTTAGTACAAAGAAGAAAGAAAAAGCGGAAGGAAGAGAAAAAGTTAGGGGTCGGGAGGGGAAACAGTTCAATGAGTGAGGAATTAAGAAGAGAGGAAGAGTCCGGGAGTTGTGCGCATATAAAGGAGAGCCTGTATGTAAGGAGATAGGCACATGTGTGAGCGGTGTGGGGTACTGGTGCTTGGCTGCGGTGAGTGGAGTTGAGCGGAATGTGAATGTGGTAAAGGTGAGAGGAAGGCGTGGAAGCAGAAAACAAGGAGAAAAGAGTAGAGGAAATGATGTATTAGGGGAGACAGAAAATGAAAGGAGGTACAAGTTGAGGAAAAGTGGCTAACTAGATAAAGGTGGAAAAAATATATAGGTAAGTTCATATATATATATTTCGTTATGTCTAGGGATATATATATATATATATATATATATATATATATATATATATATACACAAATACGGAGATGTGGTGCAAAGTTCCTGGCTTTGAGTAAAAGAAAATACAGGAGGATCAGCTAATTATGATTTAATTCAATATATTCCCGTCTCAGATTCACACACTTATTGCAGCCATCCTTCAGTTTTTCTAAGCCTTGTTAAAGAACTCGGAAGCTTGGGCCTCCAAGTAGGCTTTCACGATACCCTTAAAGCCAGGAACCTTTCAGCATCCTCTCGTGTATACATACATACATACATACATACATACATACATACATACATAGACACATACATGTATGTATGTATGGATGGATAGATGGATGGATGGATGGATGGATGGATGGATGTATAGACAAGTTTCCACACAGTTTCCGTCAACAAAATTCACCCACAAAGCATTGTTCGGCCAGGGGCTAACCAGGAAGTCACTTGTTCAAACTGAATCCGAAACCACATAGTTGCAAAGCAAGCTTCTTAACCACACAGCCATGCCTTAAACAGCATATTGAATATACAACCTCAACGAAGTTGATAATGTGCGAAGCGGAGGACATTGACAGAAAGGAGAAATATTCCAACAGATGATTTTATTTAATCCTCAGCTTCATGCTACGGTTTTCCGAAGCGTAATGCTACTGCTTCCTGAAAAGGTACGATCGAATCATGAACGAAAACATCAGAATTTCTCAAAATATGCCTGAAGAATATGAAGGGAAAAAATCGTGGAATTTCACCAGTTTATGATCAACGCCAGGATGGAAACAAATTATGAACTCGGGGTAAAAAAACAACAACACAAAAGACAATTAACATTCGATTTGTCAAAATGGTGTATATAAAAAACAATAACTCGAAACCGTTTTATTTTGTTTTTAATTATTGGACACAAAACTCTCATTACTAATCTCTAAATGAAAACAATGCCAAAGGGAAATATTCCACCTAGTGTACTTGTGTATAGCATAGACAGACTTTATTTCTTTTTTATGTAAATCGCACATGTGCTCGATATATACTTGTAAAGAGTCTCACAAAGTGTAGTTTACACGAATATATATATACCCACAAACACACACATACATATATATAGCTAACATCTGTTCTCATGACTATTCTATGACTAACATTTATTTCTATGACATTTTCGTGACTAACATCTGTTTCTATGACTCCCATCATGAACTTGAAATATATACGTAGAATAAGTTTATCTCCTGATATATTTAAAAACAAAAACAATTGTGACTGGTTATTGTTACATATAAAACAATGTAGTACTTGAGATGTTTAAAAAAATACCTCATTTACAAACGTTCTGATATACTTAACTTAAAATGTGATCGTATCCTAAATATATCTATATTATATACTATCTGTATATATGTGTGTGTGTGTGTGTGTGCGCGCGTGTGTGTGTGTGTGTGTGTGTGTGTGTGTGTGTGTGTGTGTGTGTGTGTGTGTGTGTGTGTGTGTGTGTGTGTGTGTGTGTGTGTAGCCTTGTATTAGTAGTATTGAGATCTGATTGATTAGAGCTTCTAAAACAAGGTATACTGGCTCATATCCAGATGTGGTGGAGATTCGCCATTCCATAATTAACACGAACTTTTATTTTCTACTCAATTTAACCATCGAAATATTTGTGTAAGTCATTAAAAGAGGAGTAATGTAATTTCAACATAGATTATTGATTGAATGACTGTTAAAGTAATAAAAAACACTAATGACAGATACACGGATTAATAATACGCTGAGTATACCTTAAGTATTGAAAACTGATTTACTGAATACGAGATGAGTCAAAGAAAGTGCCTTCTAAGTGAACACTCGACAGATTAGAAGTAGTAACCAAATGTTCTTTAAATCGCACCCTATTATCTTAAAGAAGGTAAGGCACGATAGATAAGGTAGGTCTAGATATACTATGCTTGAAAAGTAAAAGTTGGCTTCGTCACGGCTGGAATGCCTTTGATCATGTGTCAACTGAATCAGTCCTTAGCGAAACAACAACTGAATCTGAATCCTATAAAAGAGTAAATAGAACTAGAAGGTTGTTGACTCACATGCATATGCACATTCATGCACACACGCATAGATATGCACAAAATATGCATGCATCCCCTATATATATATATATATATATATATATATATATATATATATATATATATATATATATATATATATATATATATATATATGTATATATATATATATATATATATATTACACAGATAGCAACACTGAAGCAACACCTAAAACACAGACACGAAATAAAAACTGAAATTCTGCTTAACGCTGCAACATTATCGAAATCGAAGCTAGTTCACTGACAGAATTTTACATGGGTACTTGAAAAAATCAGATAATAGAGGGAATAAACCACACTAAAAGCCATTCACAGATTACTAACAAATCTATAATTTCATCCTGAGAAGATTCGTTCCATTCAAACCATTCAAAAGAAACTTCCATGCAAAAGGTGGCAAGTGTTAGATGACAACAAATGTAAGATATGCAAAGCCAAAATTAAAGGCATTAACCACATCATTGAGAGAGAATTTGAATGTTCTCTAGTTCTTCAGATACTATCTTCCTAAGACGTTTGAAGTTGTAGTCAGCAAAATATGGAACAGAGCGGGAAAGAAAAGATGGGTTCTATTTTAGGCACAAAACCGACAATATTAAAAGGAGATTATGAAGTCGGTGACATTGACGTAGTGCTTGACCGGTACTTTTATCGAACCCAAAAGGATGAAAGGCCAATTTGACTTCGGCAGAATTTGATCTCAGAGCATAAAAAGCCGAAACAAATACCACAAAGTATTTTCGATACTGTAGCAATTCTGCCAGTTCGCCACCTTATTGAGAGAGGGAAATAAAATGAAAAATGAAAAACATTAACATTTTGACGTTGACAGATCAAAAGAGTATTAATGGAAACTAATTATAAAGTTGCGACCAAATTAAAGGACAACCGACCTGATATTGTTATCTGGCACAAAGTAATAAAATAGGTTCTATTGTAGGAGTCACCTCTCCAATTGAGCATCAATATGGTAAGAGAATACAGGGTAAACTTTTTTTATAGAAATTAATACATGTTTGTTTTGTTTTGTTTTTAATGGTTTTCCCCATGATAACTATAATGTAATTGGTTTTCTTAACACAGGGTGTCAAATCATGTTACCGTAGGACAAAGAACTGTAAATCCGAAATCATCATTATCATTATCATCACCACCACCACCACCACCATCACCATCATTATCGTTATCGTCATTTTCCACATCGTCGTTGTCATCTTCAGCATATTTGTCAACGTCATTAACATTAAATCTAAAATAGACATCATCATCATTATACTTATCACGATCATTGATATTATACTTAATACCATCATCGTCGTCATCGTCGTCATCGTCGTCATCGTCTTCGTCGTCCTGGTCGTCATTATATATATATATATATATATAGGTATATATATATAGGTATATATATATATATATATACATATATATATATATATATATATATATATAGGTATATATATAGGTATATATATATATATATATATATATATATATATATATATATATATATATATATATATATATATATGTATATATATATATTATATATGGTGGTGGTTGTCTACTCCTTAAACAGAGTTTGACCACCTCCTGCACCTACACCTTAGCCCTTTCATGGCGTCTGATGTGGCTTTTTAAACCAGACAGTGTTTTGAAAAAACACCCACACAGATTGCACCTCTGATTTGCACTACCAATACCTGCAAGTAAGTTCTGCTCATTGTGGATCCTAACATGTCTTTTAAGACCCCCATTGGATTTGCAAACCCTCTGGCACACACCACATTCAAACGTGTGCACAGACATATAATCAGAATATATATATACTCAGAGAGAGAGAGAGACATAAATAAATATATACATATATACACTGAATACACACACACACACACACACACACACACACACACACACACACACACACACACACACACACACACACACACACACACAAACACACACACACACGGACACGGACACTCACAATCGCACACACACATGCGCGCGTATACACAGTTATTGATAATTTCTTCGAAATAAGGAGGGCGAGCTGGCAGAATCGTTACCGCAATGGGTAAAATGCTTAGCGGCATTTCTTCCGACTTCACGTTGTGAGTTCAAATGACGCCGGGGTCGACTTTACCTTTCATCTTTTCGGGGTTGATAAATAAGTACCAGTTGAAAACTGGGGTCGATGTAATCGACTTACCCGCCTACCCCAAGTTGCTGGCCTTGTGCCAAAATTTGTGTATGTGTGTGTGTGTGTGTGTGTGTGTGTGTGTGTGTATGTGTGTACGTATGTATGTATTCGTGTGTATATATGTTTGTGCGTGTAGACGACATAGCGAATAGATAGATATATAGATAGATACATTTCTTTTATTAGCCACACAGGGCTCAACGAAGATGGGACAAATACAATGTAGAGCTTTTCTTTTTGGGAGGGGGAAGGAAGGAAAAAAAAAAAAAAAAAAAAAAAAAAAAATTGGTGGTGTCGATCAAAAGGGATCGTAGGAAGGGAAAAAGGGGCAGTTCGATCAAAAGGGATCGAAAAAAAAAAGAAAAGGAAAGGCCGATCAATAGGGATCGTGTATCACACAGTAATGTTCTCGTGTAAAAAGAGGGGAGGACAGTTTAGGTTTAGCCGTGGAAGGAAAAGCCCACGGAAAAGACCACGGTAACCTTGGTCAATATTCTCATTGAAGAAACTATAACAGTAAGTGACTCTCTTTTGCCTTTTTTTTTTTTTTTTTTTTTTTTCTTGTTCATAGGGTTATGCTCAAGATGGCTCCGTCGTTCACACGTGCCATCCTTGCTACATTCACCCATCTTTTTTTGAAGCATTCACTAGACAAGACTTCCCTTTCTACTCTCAACTTCCTCTTCAGGTGATACTTGAAGAAGTTGATGAGAGATTGCCCAGAGAGGAAAGTCTTTGTCTCTAGACCTTTCAGACGCGTCCACCATACACATTCTTTCGCCATAGCCACAAGTACGATGAAAATAGCTCTTCCTTCCCGTTTAAAGGAAGGAGGCGCGACAATATTCACGATAGACTCGGCTGATAGACCGACTCGTCCCACACGCGATAGCAGTTGTTCGACGTAAGCCCACAGCTCGGAAATGGTGGGACACTGTACGAGTGCGTGCAGAACGGTTTCGTCGCTCTGCCGGCATCTCGGACAGGTCGGCCCCGTGTTTCTCGAGCCATGCCTGTAGAGCTTATCCCGAACGGGTAGTGCTTCTCGATAGCACTGCCAGGCCAGGGATCTCTGGAAGTTGTCCATAGGTCCCGGCCCGAAGGTCGTCTTAAACAGGCGGGTCAGGTATTCCTCGTCGACGCCCAGGTTCGCCCCGAGATCGTCGTCGTACCTTCCCTCCACTAATCCACTATAGAATGCGTTAGTTGTGATGCAGTCGCTCAAGGTTGACCCGGGTTGTTGGAGTTGCCGAAGAGCAGCGCGACACTCGCGGTGCCATTCGCCCTTCCTCGGCCTCTTCTTGATCCATGACTGCAGTTCGGTCATGGAGACGAGCTGCGGGAAAGCGCGCCGCACAAACGGTGACCACACCTGTTCACCGCTGTCTACGTAGAGCCGGAGATGTCGCAGTCTCAGCGCGTGTCTGCGCATCATCAACCACGGCATGCCCAGTCCTCCTTTTAACGGGTGTTGGCAGCAAACGGATCGCCTAACCATCGGAACGCTTCCTTTCCACAAGAAGCGGAAGAGGATGCGCTCCAGTTTGGTGATGGTAGGGTCGGGACAAGGAACGACGGTCAGGCGGTAGTAGATGACGGACGCGATGTACGTGTTCGCCACCTCCGCCCGACCTTTCAGGGAAAGCTTCCTCTCGGCCCATTGCCGGGCTAGAGTGGCCACCCTTCTCGTTATCTCGTCCCAGTTCTTCTCCGTTTGGAGGTCTGGACCAAACCAGACCCCGAGCATCTCAACCGGACCGTCAGTCCAACGTCCCACGACGGAGGCGCTACTTGACGGCATGGGGTTGCTTCTCCAGGTGCCGAGCCGCAAGCCCACTGACTTATCCCGGTTGATTTTCGCTCCCGTTACCGCTTCGTAGTCTCTCAGTGTCTCGCCGACAAGCTCGATGTGCTTTTGGCTAGACACTATGACGGTGACGTCGTCCGCGTATGCCGACACGCTCGTCCCGCATCCCAACTCTCGCGGGATGCCCCTCAGCGTCGCCAGCTTCCGCAGTAGTGGCTCGAGAGTCAACACGTACAGAAGCGACGAGAGGGGGCATCCCTGACGGACCGAACGTGCAATGTCGAAGGGTCTTGATAGATGCCCATTGACGCGAACTACCGAACGGATGCCTCTGTACAAGGCAGCCATCCAGCCGCGGAAAATGGGACCGAAGCCGGCTGCTATGAGGACAGCCTCCAAGTATTGATGGTCTACCCTATCGAAAGCTTTCGATTGATCTAAATTGATCAGGGCCCCACCCATGCCAGGTTCCTTAACTACCCTCTCTATGATGTAGCGCATCAGATGGAGGTTGTCATGGATGCTCCTGCCCGGCACCGCGCACGTTTGCGCCTTGCCGATCAGTTTCTCGATGACAAGCGCCAACCGCTTGGCTAACACCTTGGCCAAAATTTTCAAGTCTGCATTGAGCAGAGTGATGGGCCTAAAGTTATCTATGACGTCCCCCTTGTTTGGATCTTTCTTCAGCAGCGTTACGGCTCCTCGACTCACAAAACCGGGAATGCTCCCGTTTTGCTGCCAGTTGCAGTACACCGCCACCAAGACGTCTCCAAACAAGTCTGGCTTACAGTTGTAAAGCTCGTAGGGCAGACCATCCAAACCCGGAGATTTGTCCCTCGAGCATCCCGCCATCGCGTCCCTCACTTCCGCCGCCGTGATGGCACCTTCGCAGCACTCCGCCTCTCTTGCCGAGAGTCGTGGCAGGCTGTGCAGGTAGGCACTGAAGTCCACCCTGCGTTCTCGCTCGCCATTCGTCCCAAACAGTCGAGCAAAGTGCCGCTGAAAGGCCTCACACATTTTGCTTGGCTCGAGCAGTTCGCGCCCCTGTTCGTCCACCAGAGACCGAATGGTGGCTTTGTTGCCCTGTTGCGCCTCCGCCACCCGGGCCTCTCGTGCGGCTCCAACACCTTCGTTTCTTAGAGCACGCATCCTAGCCCTGACAACGCACCCTTCGTGTTTGGCGTTGAAGTGTTGGTCAAGGGCCAACCTCGCCGCCAAAACGTCGGATGCGATGCCACTTCTAATTGCCTCTTCTAGCTTCTTAACTAGTTCACCCTCTACTCTGTTTCTGTCTATGGCTAGTGCTTTGCTATACCTAACCGCTTCTGCTTTTATTGCTCTCTTGAGGGCAAACCACCATTTGTTATTGATGATGGCTCCTGTCAAAGCCCTCTTTACTAACGTGCTAATCCGGTCTCTGAAAACTGGTCTCGACGGGAAAGACGCGTTTAGTTTCCAGTAACCGGAGCCCTGCCTATGTGTCTTATCTAAGTCTAGCGTACACGTCACAAGTTTGTGATCCGTGTAGCTGACTATGTGAAATTGTGGACACCCTATGCTATCTCTATCTACTCTCCTACACAGTATTCTATCTAGATACGATCTCGACGACCCGATGCGGTTTGTCCATGTCCACATTGGCGCATTCGGGTAATCGAGTCGGTACCTGTCAGACAGTTGAAAGCGT
>NC_142930.1:82651227-82653727 GCF_046866305.1 Octopus bimaculoides | reverse complement strand
GTCTGAAAAAAGGTAGGATTGTCACTGTTGGAACGTCATTGATCCTGGGTCTGCTCGATTATATTTGATTTGGTGTTAAACAATATAAACCTAACGATATGACAACATCGTCTCTGTAAGTCATTTGCGAGAGGGAGTTTTTTTTTTTATTTTGTCAGTCACTTTTTCACGCCCTTGGTGGCCCTAATTGTTATTGTTTTTAGTCTCAGGTCAAATCCTTCAGATCTGACCTGGGACAAAACAACATCAGTACCAGCAGGAACAGTAGCAATATTCCCTAATGACTCTACCAGCTCTCCACGCTCCTCCGCCTAATGAGGGTTTCTACATCGGCAGAAAGCGAGAAATTTACGTGAGGAAAAAAAACGGTAACGTTGACCTTGGCAGAATTGAAACTTAGAACATGAAGAGCCATCATTGAATACTAAAAGACATTTTCTCCGACGCTCTATCGATTCTGCCAATGCATCGCCGAAATAATTCTTTCACCTATAGGCACAAGACCTGAAATTTTAGGAGGAGTGGCGGGGTCGCTTGTCAATTAGACTGACGCCAGTGTTCATCTGGTACTTATTCCATTGGCCTCGAAAGGACGAAAGGCAAAGTCTACATTGGCAGCATTTGAACTCAGAGCATAAAGAACCGAAACAAATGTGCGAAGTATTTTATCCGGCGTGCTAAGGGTTCTACCAGCTCACCGTTCTTCATCGCCTAATAATTGTTTCTAATTTAAGCAGAAGACCAGAAATTCTGAGGTGGGGGGATGAAGTTTGTCGTTTACGTTCACCTCACTTAATTGGTATTTTATTTTATGGACCCTTGTAAGGTTGAACGATAAAGTTGATCTTAGTAAGATATGAACTCAGAATGTAGAAAGCCAAAAGAAATATTGTAAACCGATAATGCTCTTTTATGTTCTGAGTTCAAATTCTGTCAAATTTGCTTTCATCCCTCCTGCGCCGGTAAAATAAAATAAAATAACAGTAAAGTTTTGGGGTCGATATGATCCAAACTGTATGTATAGCCCTGCTCTGCATTTGAAAGCATCGCAGCTGCATTTGCAACTACAAGTGCTGTTATAGATGTTATTGCGACTGCTACTACTTCCCTGGTTGTTCTTACCTTGTCTTAATCTACCAGGAAACACGGTAATTGTAACAACAGCAACATCGAGCAAGAACAAATACAATAACTGCACTAGAATTCATAGTGCCGCCGCCGCCGCCGCCACCATTCCTCTATCACAACGACAGTAACAATAACAACAGCATGAAGCGACATAAGATGAGATTTTGATCAATACTGGGTTAAAAAGACTTCAAATTTCTTTTCCTTTCATTCTTTCTTCTTCGTCTTCCAACTCTCATGGAGGTTCTTTTTTTCTTTCTTATTTTTCTGATAATTGCGTCTTTGAGATGTGAAAACCTTCAGATACAGCCATGTTGTCAGTTGCTACGTGTCTCCTCCATTACATAGACAACAGTCATGTTGACAGATTGGTTCCAATGATAAATCTGATGACTAACCCGAAAATAACATGAACGAAATCGATGAAACGATCCCAAGAAAACAATAAATAAATAAATAGAATAAATTCGATTTGATCGAATGTTATCATCGTACCCTACATAACCAAATGTAAACGGTTTACGTTAGAAGATCGATAGTTCGTTTCAGTTCCGACTATAAACTGAGCTCAGGCGATAATAGCCATGTCATGGCAAACTATAAGAAGTGTTCGGTGATTCTGGTACAGGCATTCCATCTATGAGACTAACAAGAGAAGTCTCTATACAGTTGATCAAGCTGCTAGAAATAGAATCTAGATCTACCTCAAATCCCACGCTACGATTTATATGTATTTTAAAGAACACTTTGGAATAGATTATGTTTGAATAAAAGATAGGACGGTTACCACTGGAACCTGTTTATTCGTAAATCGACAGGATCAGGACTTATCTAAGATAAAAAATCAATAAGTGTACAACAACGATATAGTATAGTAACACTAATTGATATATCAGATATCAAATATATTCCTAGATAAAATGGCAAATTGGCAGAATTGCTAAAGCATTCAGATATGATATCTTTGCAGCGTTCGTTTCGACTCTGTGCGTTTTGAGATCAAATCCCACCGAGGTCAACCCTGCCTTTCATCCTCTCGGGATTGATAAACAGAATAACAGTTTAGGACAGTGAATTAACAGAATATAAAATGTAAGATCTGAAGCCTTGTATTTGTTTAGGATGTGTGCATTCTGAGTCGAAATCCCACCATCGTAATAAAGATGAAATGCTTGGGAATCCTTAAACGAATGTCCAAGCATTTTCAGCTGATCTCTGTCTGTGCCAGCACTCTAACAAACAGGAGAGATTGCAAGGGGATCTTTCAAGTAAGTGTACTCCAAGAAAAAAGTATATTTTGTCTGAGAAAATGAACAAGCTGACTTTGAATCAAACAACGGTAGAGCACATTTTTGTTGTATGTTATTTTATT
>NC_142930.1:82631227-82646227 GCF_046866305.1 Octopus bimaculoides | reverse complement strand
ATATATATATATATATATATATATATATATATATATATATATATATATGTATATATACTGAACCAAACATCTTTGTGAACGGAACAAGATTAGAAGTCATTGACACCTTTGTTTACCTTGGAACCACACTGTCAAGGGACGGTGGTCTTGATGCAGAAATATACCATCGAATAGCGAAGGGAAGTGCTGCATTTGGAAAGCTTGAAAAGCGAGTATGGGCTGATAGAGATATCTCCCTGCAGACGAAAATCAGCATCTACAAAGCGTGTGTATTGACTGCACTTCTTTATTCAGGCGAAACATGGACCACTTACAAGAGTCATGTAAAGATGCTAGAAAGGTTTCATCAAAAGTGTCTAAGACGCATCCTAGGAGTAAAATGGAAGAGTTTCGTAGCAGATACAGAGGTTTTGCGCAGGGCGCACTGTAGCTCAATTGAAAAACATATTATCCTGGCCCAAATGAGATGGACTGGGCATTTAATTAGAATGAAGGATGATCGTTTGCCGAAGCGCTTATTTTATGGTGAGCTCAGCTCTGGTGAGCGACCGCGACAGAAACCGAGAAAGAGGTATAAAGATTGCATTAAACAAAACCTAAAAAAATTAGATATGTATGAAAGTGATTGGGAAGGAGATGTTCTGGATCGAAGCAAGTGGAGAGCTGTTGTCAGGACGAGCTGTGATGTCTGGGAGGAAAAGATGTTTCAGCAACTTGAGCTTAAGCGGGCCTGTCGAAAGGGAAAAATTGTAAACAATGGAGAGTATAGGATGTGGATTGTGTGTGATCGCGTTCTTCTGTCAAAAGCAGGATATGTGAATCACATGAAAACACATGAGGGTACAAATTCCAGACACCCTAAATACCAACCGCCTTCTGCGACCTGTGGCATATGTCACAAGGTTTGTAAAACAATACCCGGACTTAAGAGACATATGCTGGTTCACAGAAGCGTTTCCTTAGAGTCAGATACCAGCGGGCAAGGATCGAGAGGCTTGAATATTTGTCATCTGTGCTGTAGACCTTGTCGCTCAGCAGCCGGACTTCAAAGTCACTTGAGGGCTCACCAACGGAGAGATTGTACTGCGTGATGATATGTGTGGATTGTTGATGGGATGGCTATCGTCTGTCAAGATGGAGCAGTCGTCATATATACGAACAATATATGAGTATATGCATATATATGTACATGTATGTACATACCTTCATCTACATGTACATATAGAAACATATCTGGGTACATGACGTTGCAAAAGAACATATATATATATGTTCTTTTATATATATATATATACATACGTGTTGCTCGAGCGCGCGTGTTTAACACAATATATCAACTCTATATAGAAATACATGCTGTACAACCACACTAAAAATCTCAACTTAATCACACGCAACTATCTTTGCAAATTTAAGCTAATCCTAAATTCTAATCTTCTAACCGTTGAAGATTGTTAGATATTTGTTTGAATGCTGGTTTTCGTTGCGTTTGTCACAGCTAGCTTAGATTTCTCTTTGCATATCACAAAAAGTTGTTTTTTTTGTTTTGTTTTGTTTTGTTTTTTTGCTGTTGCTGTTATTGTTACTACTTTTGTTGTTGTGGTGGGTTTTGTTGCTGTGTTGGTGCTTTTCGTTGTTTTTGTTATTTGCTGTCCTCGGGTCACCATAGAATAAGCTGACCTCTGATACAGAGGTAGTATGAATACCAGAAGAGCTCCAAACAGAGCGAGCTCAGTGACTTTGCAGATTCCACGGCCGTAGCAAACGGTTCTCATCAATCAGCAACATAAATAAGAGTGCCTCTATGCACCACGAGTCCTCATGGGAGGTTCTCTCAAGGCAACGCAGTATTCTGTGTTCTAACACCACATCCACTTTTAAGGTGGAGATAAAGTTTACCTTTCGGTATTCATATTCCTTCTGTCGATATTAATTGTTTTTAATAAGCCCACTGGCTACTTGTAATATCAGTGCCTGAATAGACACTGATACATTCTAAATATCGTTGACCAAAGTTTCAACTGTTATGATGCGACCGAATGTCTGAAACTGAAGAGCTCCAGACAGAGCGAAATCACTTGATCTGGCGGTTACGGCGACCGTAGCAGACGGTTCTCGTCTGTCAACGATATAAATGCGAATGCTTCTATTCACCACGAGTCCATAAGGAAAGGGCCTCTCAAACTAAATAACGCAGAATTCTGTATTCTAACATAACCGCTACGTCAAGTTGGAAATAGGGATTACCTTCTAGCATTCATACTGCTTCTGTTGCTATTATATATGGGCGAATGTCTTTTACTATAGCCTCGGGCCGACCTAAGCATTGTAAGTGGATTTGGTAGACGGTAACTAAAAGAAGCCCGTCATGTGTGTGCGTGTGTGTGTGTGTGTATGTGTGTGTGTATGTGTGTGTGTTTGTGTGTGTGTGTGTGTGTGTGTGTGTGTGTGTGTCTGTGTGTGTGTGTGTGTGTGTCTGTGTATGTCTGTGTTTGTCTCCCACCATCGCTTGACAACACATGTTGGTGTGTTTACGTCGCCATAACTTAGCGGTTCGGCAAAACTGACCGATAGAATAAGTACTAGGCTTACAAAGAATAAGTCCTGTTTTCGATTTGTTCGACTAAAGGCAGCACTCCGGCATGGCCGCAGTCAAATGAATGAAACAAATAGAAGAATAAAAGAAAAGAATATATATATATATATAGATATATATATATGTAACCGAAATACAGCAGATACAAACAACATGCCTAAGACATCTCCTTCTTTAGGAATATACCAGATATGGCACAAGCTGCATACATTCATGAAACACTATTAGATGCACAAAATCCTACACATAACGGACAGTTGCAGGATGAGGCCAACTTTGGAGTTTTTTTTACAAGGCGTAGAAAAGCTGAAGGACCGCTGCAATAAGTGTGTGAATGTGAGAGGGGAATATGTTATATAAAATCATAATTAACTGATCTTCCTGTATTTTCTTTTACCCAAAGCCAGGAACTTTTCAGCACCTACTTGTATAGAAGTGTGACTTTTCAAAAACTGTTCTAGATTTCTTACATGTTCAGTTAAGCTTTTGTCTTTTCTTTTTTGTAAATTATATTTTAATATTTGAGTGCAAGAAAAGTGAAACGATTTCATCTTGTATTCGAAACCGTTTGAGCTGATTCAACTCGCAGAGCATTTACTATTCACTCACTATATATATGCCACTCTCTGGCAACCATTCCGCAAAGTAAACGAGTAATGAAGACACATACCAATAAGTAATGGTAACACACACACACACACACACACACACACACACACACACATACACACATACGTATGCATGTATGTATATTTACGTTACCATTGTTTATATATATATATATATATATATATATATATATATGAAATATGTGGTTAATAGGAAAGATCGCAAAAAATTATTACGGGTGAGGAAGTAGCTTTAATAAAACTGAAAAAATGTAGTATGATTAATATGATGTGGGAATAATATACAGGAGGAGGAGGAGGAGGAGGAGGAGGATTGGAAGAGGAGGAAGTAAAAGAGGAGAAAGATGAAAGCCGGAGAAGTTGAAGGAGGTGGTGTTTCAGCTTAGAGCCTCTCCATCAAACCCAGATAAACCAATAAGAACGCTAACGAGACAGGAGAGAGAAGAGGTGAAACCAAGCAGTCAGCTTAATCAACAAAACAGCAGCATGACAAACAAGTACGTCTGCTTCTTTTTATACTGTAAAGCTAGCCTCCCTCACTACCTGCTTACTTCGTATAATTTCATCGTCATCATTTTAGTTTCCGGAAATCGCTAGTAAAAGTCTGCTGTTGATGACCAATCAACATCGCATTAGCCTCTCTTGCTGCCTGGTTGCTGTTGTTATGTTTCACTGTTCACCACACCTTTTCTTCTCTCGAAGTTTTACAACGAACAGAAAAACGCCATTATTTATTGTACGACGAAGGTAGTGAATGTATGCAAAGATATTTATTCTTTATTATTGGCTTCAGCTATTTGGACTTTTGACTAGATTGGGGTATCATCATATCAATATCTTTTATCTTTTACTTGTTTCAGTCATCAGACTGCGGCCATGCTGGAGCACTGCCTTGAACAATTTTCAGTCGAATGAATTGACTTAAGTACTCTTTTTTAAAGCCTGGTACTTATGCTATCGGTTTCTTTTGTCGAACTGATAAGTCGCGTGGATGTAAACACACCAGCATCGGTTGTCAAAGCGATGGCTGGAATACAAACACAGACACACACACACACACACACACACACACACACACATATATATATATATATAAAAAGACAATATATGAGTATATGCATATATATGTACATGTATGTACATACCTTCATCTACATGTACATATAGATACATATCTGGGTACATGACGTTGCAAAAAAACATGGACAAAATGATAAACAAGATACAAAAAACAAGCAGGCCACATAGAGAACATATCCTTCATCAGCTGCCACCATTAAAACACTGGCGTTTATATATATATATATATATATATATATATATATACATGTGGGTAGTATGTATATATGCATGTATATTTGCAAAAACTAGCAAAACAGATAAAGAGCGGGTATTTCCCCCCCCCCCCCCGCCACCCCGAAAAACCGATAAGCCAGCGCAGATGGTGGTGTGAAAGTTTAACCCTTCAGTATTCTATAAGAAAGCATCGCAATTGCGACACTGTGTGTGTGTGTGTGTGTGTGTGTGTGTGTGTGTGTGTGTGTGTGTGTGTGTGTGTGTGTGTGTGTGTGTGTGTGCGCGCGTGTGCATCTATGCTCTGGTTTAAAGATTGCTGTGGCGTGAATCACATTCAGTTTCAGTACACTCTGTTTATGTATGTGTGTATGCATGTGTGTATATATTCTACTCATTTCTTAACGGTTTCCCGCTATTCTTAAAGCAAGAAATGAGCGAACACATACGTATTCACACACACACATACACAAATAAACAAATATTAACCATTTTCGAAAAGCATACATTGTGCCATCAATCATAAATAATGGCACAATGTTTAATATATACTTAATGGTTGTATATTGATAATTTGAAACACAGATGTCTCTAGCTTTTGACCTATCCAAGATTGGAACCCATGTAAATATTTAAACATAGCAAAGCAGAAAGAAAGAAAGAAATAATGAAAGAAAGGAAGGAAGGAAGGAAAAGAACGACAGAAAGAAAAGAGAAAGGAAGCGAAAGAAAAATTATAAACGAGGAAGGATTGTAGGTTCCATTTCCGTCTTTAGAGAAAATCATGTTTAGAATCATGTTGTTGCTTAGTCCCCCTCATGATCTAACAAACCTAAATTACTAAACGCGTTCCAGCCGTGACTCTTACTGATTTTCTTTTATTGCTTTTATTTATTTATTTAGTTTGTTTATTTGGTATATCAGTAAATATATTTTCAATAAGTATTTTTCCTTGCATGAGATAACAGAAGAGTATGGTAGTTATTTAAGGAGACTGAAATATTTATTTTTCCTTATATATATATATATATATATATATATATATATATATATATATATATATATATATATATATATATATAGTAATATTAGGGACAAAATCCAAAATTATAGGTAAAAACTCAATTAAAATCAATTTATAAAAATTTAAAATTAAATTGAGCTTTATAGATAAAATATATATAAAATATATAGTTTTAGGGAAAATAACCAAGTTTCAAGAACTCATCGATGAAAATCCACTATCACATATAGAAAAATTAACAGTTAAAAGCACAATAAATGAGTATAATATAAAGCAAAGTAAATATCATAAGATAAATATAATAAATGATTACACGTGTTTCATAACTAATTTTCAAATAGAAAGGAAATTTAAATCGATTAAAATCAATTGAAATTATCGAAAATTAAATCCTATTCAAAAATATAGCTAATCGTCAGATCTTAAGTAGAACAATAATCAGATATATATATATCTCAACCAACAATAAGTACCAAATGAATTAATATGAAATACTTATTTTATAAAGATAGAAAAATTATTAAAAATATCAAAATAATAACTATTTAATAATCCTCCCTTCCTCCATTATAATAACATGTATATTATATACAAAAAAACAGCTTACATAAATTATCATTGTTTTAAATTATCTTTGTTTTAAATACAATTAGAACGAAGTTTAAGTTTAAAATAATAATGAAGATAAAATTAGTACATATTTAACCGGTGTAATAGTTAAAGAATATTTATTTCTATATTCTTGTATTTTTCTATTATTCAATTGATTTTTAATGATAATTAAATAAACGTTTTTAGCTTTAAATAGTATAGCTTTAACTATTACACCGGTTAAATATGTACTAATTTTATCTTCATTATTATTTTAAACTTAAACTTCGTTCTAATTGTATTTAAAACAAAGATAATTTAAAACAATGATAATTTATGTAAGCTGTTTTTTGTATATAATATACATGTTATTATAATGGAGGAAGGGAGGATTATTGAATAGTTATTATTTTGATATTTTTAATAATTTTTCTATCTTTATAAAATAAGTATTTCATATTAATTCATTTGGTATTTATTGTTGGTTGAGATATATATATCTAATTATTGTTCTACTTAAGATCTGACGATTAGCTATATTTTTGAATAGAATTTAATTTTCGATAATTTCAATTGATTTTAATCGATTTAAATTTCCTTTCTATTTGAAAATTAGTTATGAAACACGTGTAATCATTTATTATATTTATCTTATGGTATTTACTTTGCTTTATATTATACTCATTTATTGTGCTTTTAATTGTTAATTTTTCTATATGTGATAGTGGATTTTCATCGAAGAGTTCTTGAAACTTGGTTATTTTCCCTAAAACTATATATATATATATATATATATATATATATATATATATATATATATATATATATATATATATATATATATATATATATATATATATATATATATATATATATATATATATATATATATATATATATATATATATATATATATATATATATATATATATATATATATATATATATATATATATATATATATATATATATATATATATATATATATATATATATATATATATATATATATATATATATATATATATATATATATATATATATATATATATATATACAGTTGTAGGCATGGCTGTGTGGTAAGAAGTTTGCTTCCCCACCACATGGTTTCGGGTTCAGTCCTATTCATAGCACTTTGGGCAAGTGTCTTCTACTAGAGCCTCAGGCCGACCAAAGACATGTGGGTGGATATGGTAGATGGAAACTGAAAGAATCCCGTCGTAATTATATGTGTGTGCGTCTTTGTGCATACACAATCAGATACATATGTGTTTGTATATATATATATATATATATATATATATATATAAAGAGAGGAGGAGAGAGAATCGTCAGAGTGCATTTCTTCTGGCTTTACGTTCTTAGTTCATTTTTTGCTGACATCACCTTTCATTCTTTCGGTGGGTGGGGCAATTTAAAATAAGTATCATGTGCGCACTGAAGTTGATGTAATCGACTAGACGCCTACCCACGAATTTTCAGAACGTGTGCCTCTAGTAGAAACGATTATTATTATCATTATTATTATTACTATTATTTGAAGACAGCGAGCTGACAGAATCGTTAGCGCGCTGGACGAAATGCTTAGAGGTATTTCGCCCGTCGCTACGTTCTGAGTTCAAATTCCGCCGACATCGACTTTGTCTTTCATCCTTTCGCGGTCGATAAATTAAGCACCAGTTGCATACTGTGGTTGATCTAATCGACTGGCCCCCTCCCCGCAAAATTTCGGGCTCTGTGCCTATAGTAGAAAGGATTATTACAATTACATGGTCACGGCTATGGTGAGCTTGCGAAAATATGAAAAAATTCTCTATATATAATTCACTATTTTAGATATTGAGTTCTTTCATATATTGACTACGGCGGGCTTCTTTCAGTTTCCGTCTACCAAATCCACTTACAAGGTTTTGGTTGACCTGGTGCTATAGCAGAAGACAGTTTGCTCAAGGTGCCATGTAGTAGGACTGAACCCGGAACCATGTAGATGAGAAGCAAACTTCTTACCACACAGCCACGCCTGCGCCTGTGACGAAAAGGCAATAAATAACATCAGGATGTTCACGATTGGAAGACTTTTGACCAGAAATCTGCTCGATCCTAGTTAATCTCGAGCTAAACAATAAAACGTAATCAGTAAATATTGAAAAAATATATAAATTCATTGACATGTTTGTGTAGGATTACTATTTGAGCATTAAAAAAAGATATGCAGTGTGAACATGTGATCCGTAGTGCGTGTTCGACCGACGAATAAAAAAAATATCTATATATCTAACAAAAAGGTATATTACCTTGAAGATTTATCACACTGAAATTTCTACCAACCTAATGCATGATACATAAAAGCCAGGTGCGAGATTATTCGACAAATATCAAGTGACAGCAGACGCGATTTTTATTTATGAAGTGAAATACTGAGCGAATGAGTCACACAACGACACCTATAAAGTGGAGAGAGACGTTGGCTCCCTTTTTTAAGATCAATTCATCCTAATGATGTTCCGTTAGATTCTGTTGAAGATTATAAAATTAGTTCCAGCCCATAGTTTGCCTACATTTATCTTGTTTTACTACGTAAATCTTTTCTTAATCCGAAAGGATCACATTCTTTCCTATTAGTGTTACTTCTGCACATGCCTTCATTCTGCCGAAAAGTCTTTTATGACTACAAATTCTTATGTCGTCTATTACACACACACACACACACGATATTATCCATGCTTTTTGATTTTTATATTTCCTGTTCTCCTCATAACTCATCCATTTAACCGTTCGCTTTTCTAGACCCTCGTCTTTTTTTTTTTCTTCTTTTTGCACTTCTCTTATTTAGTCTCATGCGTAATTTTTTACACCCCAGTGGCTTTTTGTTGTTGACGCTACCAGGGTTAAAAATTATTGTCGATAAGGTGTCGAGACAGTGATGATTTTTGGCCGATATCTGATGGGGGGTGAGCTTGTCTACGTCTTGCGTGTATTTTCCTGTTTTCCGTATGTCTTCTCGTCGTCCTCCAGTGCCACATTTTACTATAATATATATAATATATTATACTAGAGTTTTACCTGACATACGACAGGTCCCGTTGGAAGTATACCTTTACCATTATGGATAATAGAAAATATGGCGTACATACTATAATCATATTTGAACTCATCAAATTTCCTGGTACTTATACAAAATACTGAAACGAATACAAATTTTCAAAAGAAAACTATTTATTACCATAAAATAAAACTAAATAAAACAAAGCAATAACGTGCATATTCATCATTAATACATTCCAGCAGATTGGAACGTGAATTTACTAATCACTGATGTATTTTGTCTCAGGAAAACAACTTATTTCTCATTTGTATAATTCCTGCTGTAATTACTCTGTCATTTACTCATTTAATCTTTCTTCCGCATCCTTTTCCTCATTCCATGTTTCTGTAGTATTCTTTTATTGCATGCGACGAAGCCTAGTATGTTCACTCATCTTGCACTTTCTTCTTAACACTATATGTGTCTCATTTTTACTCTTACCTTCCTCTCTCTATGGTATAAAGAGTAGCTATCCAAATCAATCAATCAACCAACCAACCAACTGGTATTTAATATTGACTATTATTGTATAGGTACAAATATAATTCTTTCTCAAATAATAATTCTTTCACTTCATATTCCAGGCTCCGATGAAGCTATAAGGTGTTACTCAAGCACTCGACTATGAGTCCATTGCATCATATAGCAGGAACAGCTGTAAGCTAATGAAGTTTATAAGATAATCATGTATTCTTTTGTCATCTCTTTCTTATTTCCACTCTATGCTAAGCCAACACTTACTTCTGAAACATACGTATATTGAGTTCTACATCAGGTTTCGCAATGTCAAAGCGATGTTATACGTGTGTGTGTTTGTCTGTGTGTGTGTGTGTGTGCGTGTGTGTGTGTGTGCGCGCGCGCGCGTGTGTGTGTGCGTATGGAAATCGTGCAGGAGAATTGGAGGGCAGGGTGGAAAGATTGGACAAAATAGAGGAAGTAATCTAGTTGTTCGCGGGAGAGCGAGGTCGCACAAATACAGTCATCAATATAACGACCATATAGTTCGGGAGTGGGGCCAGTGAATCTTGAAAATATTTGGGCCTCAACGTAGCGAACGAACAGGTTTGCATAGTTGGGGCCCATTCTCATTCCCATGGTCACTCCCGAGACCTCTTGATAAAACTTCCCTGCAAACGAGAAGCAGTTGAGGGAGAGAACAAGTTCGGCCAGACGAAGAAGTGTGGACGTGTCAGGTTGGGGGTTGGGTCGAAGGTCATGGAAGTGCTTGAGGGCAAATATATATATATATATATATATATATATATATATATATATATATATATATATATATATATATATATATATATATATATATAATTAAGGGATCAGCAACAGTTGCTTCACCACATACCGAAGTTCAGAAATAGCAGCTAAAGTGCTAAAACTCCAACAGATAGCAATACTTGTAACTCACAAAGGCAAAACAAATAAAAACGGACAACATGAGGACGTGCATAAGAAATGTCGTAGTTTGACCCTCGGTAAAAGGAGAGAGTTTGATATTTCGAACATAGCTCTTCGTCGGAAATGAGAAAGGAAAAGTCCAAAGAAAGAAAAGAAATCACCAACAGCACACGGAAGTAGAAAGAGATACAGAAAGTGGCTTTTTGAAACAGGAGAGTGTGAAGATGTGTGTGGGACAGGAGAATGTGAAGATGTGTGTGTGGTAGTATCTGTGTTCGCGCGTGTTTGTGTGGGTAATATGTGTGTGTATGTCTGTATGCGTGTGTGGTTTTGTATTTGTATGGGTGGTATGTGTGTGTGTGTGTGTGGTATATTCAGTGTGCCTGTGTTTGTGTGAGCAGTATGTGTATGTAGTATCGGCACATTGGACAAAAAAGACTAGATAGTCACAACTGTTAGTCTTTTGAGTATGAGAATGTCTTATCATATTTGTTTTGGGGCCATTCAACAACAGTACCCAGCTATATATCCACACATATGTAACTAAGAAAATGTGTTTGTATTTACTCTAATAACATTAAACAGAATCACGCACAAATGTCCTTGCAGTCATAATTTCTATTCTTTTCACGATCTTCTCTTATTCTGTCTCTCTCTCTCTCTCTCTCTCTCTCTCTCTCTCTCTCTCTCTCTCTCTCTCTCTCTCTCTCTCTCTCTCTCTATCTATCTCTCTCTCTCTCTCTGTCTCTCTCTCAATCTATCTATCTATCTATCTATCTATCTATCTATCTATCTATCTATCTATCTATCTATCTATCTATCTATCACTCCCCTCTTTCGTCTTCTTTTTGTCGCAGTCTTTATGTCTTTCTCTATCTCAATTCAATCTTACACCTCATTCTCATCATCATCATCATCATCTTTCGTCATCGTCATCATCTATCGTCATCATCATGGTCATCAAAATTAGAATGCTTCAATCATCATACATCGTCATTGTCACCATAGTAACCCCAATCATGATCATCACTACCATCACCACCACCACCACCACCACCACCTACGAGCATCATCATCAGCATCATCGTTGTTATTGTCATCATCGTCATCATGATGACGGCGATGATGACTAGCAACATCATCGTCATCATCATCTTTGTTATCATCATCATCATCATCATCATCATCACCATCATCATCATCATCATCATCGTCGTCGTCGTCGTCGTTACCATCATCATCGTCGTTGTTGCCATCATCATCGCCATCATATTATTCATTCAGAGAAACCGCCAAAATGACAGCCACACTATAACAGTGGTATCTCTACTTATCTGATAATAAGGTCAACCCCATCAAACGATATCATATCGGTTCGTATGGGAGAGCGCGAACATTTTGTTTTCTCTTTTCCCGCTCTTTCACGGGTAAACATCAAGACAATAACAATAGCAACACGCCAACAACAAGAACAAACAAAGTTATTGTCATCGGCTGTTTAAATGTTACAAGGAAAGCCACGTGCTTTCCCGCTCGCCGTCACATGATGTGGCTATTGTGTTGGCCGATACCGACGCCAGATGGCAGTGCAAGCAAAGCTAATTGAACAGACGACAAGTGAATGGTCGATGTATTTTTTACTGTTTCGTTTTTTTTTTTTTTTTTTTTTTATTTTATCTTAATTTACTTTTTGATCTATTAATTTTTTGTGGGAGATGTGAAGATGCTGTTGCTTAGTAAGTGAACTGTGATGGTGGTGAAGGTGGTGAAGGTGTTGTTGAATTTTAGGGGCATGGCGATGAAAGGAATGACAGACAGACGGACAGACAGACAAACAGACAGACAAACAAAAAGACAGGAAGATAGATAGATAGATAGATAGATAGATAGATAGATAGATAGATAGATAGATAGGTAGATAGGTAGATAGGTAGATAGATAGATAGAGAGAGAGAGAGAGAGAGAGAGACAGAGACAGAGAGAGAGAGAGAGACAGACAGATAGGTTGATTGATAGATAAACAGACAGACAGATACAGACAGGTAGACAGGCAGACAGATAGATAGACAAGTGGATAGATAGATAGATAGATAGATAGATAGATAGATAGATAGATGACAAGCAGAAAACAGACAGAAAGGGAGAGCCAGGGGGAGGAGGAGGAAAAGTGAAAATAGTATACTCAATATAATGGTCTCGTTCTTAAATTTGACTCCAATTTAATATCTAATTTGTATTAGTTTTTGTTGTTTATTTATTATAATAATTTAGATTAAATCCCTCAAACGCCTACCCATGGTCACGTTAGCCTTTCATCTTTCCATGATCGATAAAATTAGTACCAGTCATGTGGTGTATCAATTCAGTTCACTAATCATTCGCTTTTTCAGAAAAGAAAGAACAAAAATGCTTTGCACCGAGATAATGTAAATTTTCTTCCTATATACTTGTCTGTCAGTCTGTCTGTCTGCCCTTTTATCGATTTTTCAGTTTCACTCTATCTGTTTACACCCCCTCTCCTACCCCCCCCCCATACATATATCTTCTTATTCTATATAAACTACCTGCATCTCATACCAATTTCATTTCCTGACGAGTCTTGAGGCGAAAGAAAATATATTTTGTTGACCTGATGATTGTACCTTATATATATATATATATATATATATATATATACTCTTTACTCTTTTACTTGTTTCAGTCATTTGACTGTGGCCATGCTGGAGCACCGCCTTTTAGTCGAACTAATCGACCCCAGGACTTATTCTTTGTAAGCCTAGTACTTATTCTATCGGTCTCTTTAGCCGAACCGCTAAGTTACGGGGACGTAAACACACCAGCATCAATTGTCAAGCGATGTTGGGGGGACAAACACAGACACACAAACACATACACACACACACACATATATATATGAATACATATATACGACGGGCTTCTTTCAGTTTCCGTCTACCAAATCCACTCGCAAGGCTTTGGTCGGCCCGAGGCCATAGTAGAAGACACTCGCCCAAGGTGCCACGCAGTGGGACTGAACCCGGAACCATGTGGTTGGTAAGCAAGCTACTTACCACACAGCCACTCATATAAATATATATATATATATATATATATATATATATATATATATATATATATATATATATATATATATATATGTATGTATGTATATATATATATGTATGTATGTATATATATATATATATATATATATATATATATATATATATATATATATATATATATATATATATATGTATGTATGTATGTATATATATATATATATATATATATATATATATATATATATATATATATATATATACACACGTATATAAATGTATGTATGTATATTTTTTTATGTTTCAGCCATGTAGTTGAGGTCATGCTGAAGCAGTACTATGAATCTGAACCCTTTCCACGGCTGGTGTTTTCTGGTGCGATGGGTAAATTTTCGACGTTTTATAGTTTATATTTCACGCATGCGCCTTGTTTGTTTGTTTGTTTGTTTTTTTTTATATTGTCGACTACACAGTATGGTGAGATCAGTTGGGCAAGTTTGTGAGAAAAGCAGCACCATGACGCAATTCAGTCTGCCAAATATTTGGAAATGACATGCTATATTGCTTGGCATTCGCGACAGAAACTCCAATACGAATAGATGGTAAACACACAGAAGAACCGTTGGCTTGCCGTGTCTCCAAAACATGTACTGAGAGTGATAAAAATCAAACATCCAGTCAACATCATGGTGTTTGGAGTGATCACTAGTGATGACGCCGGTATGCTTCCATTCATCTTCCCACACGGCCTCAGACTCCACACGGAAGCCTACATCAGATTCCTGGAGGAGGTAGCGTTGCCCTGGGTCAATTTGGTGGCTGCTGGAAGACCCTATGTATGGCAACAAGACTCTGCACTGTGCCACACAAACAGGAGAATCTAGTCATAGCTGCCAGACTATTTCTGCGACCGCATCACCCCTAACATCTGGCTACCTAACTCCCCAGACAGCAACACCCTTGATTATTATGTGTGGGGCACAGTTGAGCGAGAGACCAACAAAACTCCTTGTAACACCAAAGGTGAACTGAAGGCAAGGATTATGGCAGCATTCACCAACTTAAACAAGGAGACCGTCCTGAAGAGTTGCAGGAGATTCTGAAGTCGTCTGGAGACCGTAATTGAAGCAAGAATAAATTTACTCGTTAGTATTACAATATATTTTTAGGTAATTTTGGTAAATATATGTTAAAATGAGATGTCAAAGTTATTTTCATTTTTACGTAATTTAGACAATATATTCACCGTACTGTGTGTGTGTGTGTGTGTGTGTGTGTGTGTGTGTGTGTGTGTGTAAGGATGTTTGTGTGCGCGT
>NC_142930.1:82623727-82626227 GCF_046866305.1 Octopus bimaculoides | reverse complement strand
GAACCAATGTGGGAGCCTCTAGGTTGTCACTGGATGTGCTAGAAATATTAATCAAATTTCCATGGAATCCCACCCTACTTTTTTATTTTATGAAAGAAAGAGTACGAATAAAGTCATGATAGTCATGGCTAGAATGCTTTTGGTCAAGGATTTGCTCAGTCAGTGCTTATCTCTGGGGGGCTGAGATAAAGGAATCATTACTGAATATTTTAAGCGCGAGATTTACTATGACGCAGACTTAGAGGTCTTTTATTTTTTATTTGTTTCATTCATTAAACTTCGGCCATGCAGGAACACCGCCTTGAAGAATTTTAGTCGAACGAATCAGCCCCAACATTGTTTTTTTAAAGTCTGGTACTTATTCAATCGGTCTTTTTGGCCGAACAGCTAAGTTACGGGGACGTAAACACATCGTCATCGGTTGTTAAGCGGAGGAGGGGGGCAAACACAGACAGAAAAATTCACACCAGTCAAGACTTGGCCCTCAAACCATACACCTCTTACAAAAATGAAGCTCGCATTGTTTTACAACATTGTCACCTGATTTACAACATTGTCACCTGGTTCTGCATTATTCAACTTGATACTCAAAAGAAATAAAAGCAAGAGACCCCTATATCAAATTTATCCAAGAAATATCATACAAACCTCCGACAGCTGGATATATTTTGGCAAACAACTGCTTCCTAAAACATGACTTCAAAGACAGCTCCAGGTGGTGCTATTACGTTAGACATGGCCTGGGCCAATAATGACCGAAACCTATCGAAGTTATCTCAGTTATTTAAAGACATGTTGATTAGACAATAAGGAAGTTGAGGCGCTTACTGTTGTTGGGCTGGGTGTTGACCATCGGCTGGTCTTGCTTTATAGGCAAAAACCTGACACAGACTGCAACGAGCTGATCATTTGAGTCTATTCTTTGCTATCAAAACTTAGAACCACTATTTTAAGATATATCATTGGATAAAGCAGTTATGGGTTACGAGAAAATAATAACAACATTTTAAAAATATTTTGTTTTAATTGGATTGATATTTTTTCTTCACAGACATAAAGAGGAATATGATATATGTATCTTGGAAAAGTGTCGTTTATTCTAGTTTACGATTAATCTACCCTTGGGTAGACTGTGTGGAGCCGGTCGGCTAGATTGTTAATTTAATTCAAATTAACTGAAATTAACAATTGTCAAACACTATGTCACACAGATATCTGCCTGAGGATTGCGTTATTATGACTACAGGTGGCTCAATATGCAGTTCCGAGGATCAAAGAAGTGAACTGTTTATCGTCGTCGAAAACAGAAGGCTACTTGTATAGGCAAACACGCGCGCACACACACACACAAACACACACACACACACACACACACACACACACACACACACACACACATGTACATAATTCAATATGTATAAATTGACATAGAACCTTATAGCTGTTGGTAACATAAAAATATATTTCGAGATATATGGTAGGCAAGCACAAATACCAGATACCGGATATATGCAGACATAGAGATACAGACAAACACACACAAACTTACACACAAAACATCAATAAGGGAGAGATGGGGGAAGAAACGCACAAATAATTGTGCGTTAAGATTGTCAACAAACTGTCAAAAAATATACATACAGCTACATAAACACACACACACACACACACACACACACACACACACGTACACACAAATATATGTACAGCCACGTACGTAAACTGAATGCCTAGATATATGGATAATAGATGAATATTTTATGTATTTGTATGAAATAACACGCATGTAAGAATGTTTGAATAAAGAAATATACTAATATTTAAAGATTATTATTGAACTATGCACGTTAGCATATGTGCAAATATAAAATGAGTGAATATGTATGTATGCGTGTGTGCGCGCGCGTATATATATATATATATATATATATATATATATATATATATATATATATATATATATATAACAAATAGTAAATGAGTATATGCATATATACGTACAGGTATGTGCATACCGACATCCACCTGTATGTATAGGTGCAATTTATATAAGGGCATTAACTAGATAGTAATGCCTCACGCTTAGAGGGACTAAATAAGTCAAAAACTACCAAAAAATAAGCAACATATTTACTGAAAGCGTGAGGAATTACTATATAGTTAATGCCCTTATATAAATTATATATATTTATGGGGAAAAAACGATGAGTCTTTTTCCTTATGGGGTTTTTTCACGCTGACTACTTGATAAATTCTTATAAAGATTTTATCCTATATTATATTATAAGTAATTGGAATATATTCAGTGTTGAATATTATTCTGTATAAGCACATGTTACTGAGATGCAACCGGATAAATTCTAATCTCTTTCACGGATATATAATTATGAACAGAAGTCATCGTACTATGTTGGGTACATCGTGGTATGTTGATTCTTGTTTATTTTTATGTGTCTCGACCATACGTGTACTGATGAACAAAAGATGCAGCTTAATTCAC
>NC_142930.1:82593727-82596227 GCF_046866305.1 Octopus bimaculoides | reverse complement strand
TTATCTTTCATCCTTCAAGAGATGATGAATTAAGTAGCAGTCAAAGGACAAGCCAGCAAGGACCGATCTGTATATAGAAACATGTACCCGATCCCCATTTTATAAAATGACACCACCACCACCACTTTTGCCGTCTTGAAAATAATTATTTCAAATTTTGACACAAGGCCAGTAGGTTCGGGGGAGGGATAAGTCGTTTATATCGACCCAGTACTCAACTGGTACTTATTTTATCAATCACAAATGGATGAAAGGCGAAGTCGCCCTTGGCGTAATTTCGACTTAGAACATAAAGACGTACGAAATGCCGCTAAGCATTTTACACGCCATGCAAACGATTCTGCCAGCTCGCCACCTTAGCCATCTCAAAAATAATAACCAGCTGGACACACTAGAGTTGGATGGCGTTGTCCTGGATCTCATTATGTCTGAAGATAAAATGGGATTTGTTATAAGTCAAGTACCTATAATCTTAGGTTTGCTTGATCAGATAAGCAACCACCATCACCACTACAGCAAAGCGACAAATTAGCAACGTAATGTCAACGTTACAAATCAATACTCAGATGGAAAAGTATAGAAGACATAACCCAGTGTTGCAGTCTACCAAGGCTGGTAGTTTAGAGACACTGGAAGGGTTAGATAGAGCGCCTTGTTGCAATAAAGATGACGGTACAAATCTATTCTCATGTTCGAAGTCCTAACTCTTCACGTTAATCTAAAGAATGATTAAGACAACTGAACCATTTTCGCTGAGATTTCAGTCGATTTTCTCGTTAAAATTACAAAACCAAAAGCCATTGTTGTAAGCGTCTATATCAGTGCTTTTCACAATGGACAATAGAAAATTTTATATGGTTACTAGGGAGTAAGGCTGATAGATGCATCTGTACAGTTTTTAGCCTTTGTTTCGTATTTAAATGTTAGCTTTAGAAACTGTTGTGATAAAAACAGCTTCTTAGCCTCAATTACTGCAATATCAATAACAACAACATTAACAGTAATTATAGACAGCGAAATGGGAATAAAAAATAAATAGAATCTAACATATACCAACTATGCATATAAATTATAAGCAATAAACTAATGTAATTTAAAAGACATTGTCAAAACCTGTGGGTTTTTCTATATATGCAGTAAAGACGACCACTGCACCAGTTGTACTAAGTAACGTCTTAAATTGTGCGTGTGTGCATACATATGCATATGTAAGTGCTTGGACGTTGTTGATTCTAGCTATGAGTGTCTCTGTTAAATTTATTATCTAACTACGTGTATAAAAAGACATGAAAACTCGAACGTGGGCAGAAAAACCAATGTGTGTGTGTGTGTGAGTGTACATATAGAACATACAACTATAAATCGAAGTACAAAGATAAATTACAACGGGTTACGTGGGTATATATGAAGTACAAAGAATATGTCCTCGTGTTTAGAGGAATCCATGTGCTATAGGTTAGATCAATAACTAAGGTCATGCAGTAATGCACCATTTATTCGCATATAGTAAGACGGTGCTGTGTTAAGTAGACACCCGCGTCAGACTAGTACCAAAAATTAAATTAATCCGACCTGATATTACGTGTATATAATCATATGTGGGATCGTTGAATCACAGCAAACGGCGTAGGAAAAATGTAAGTGAAGGAAAAGGGACGAAAATTTAAAAAAAAAAGTTTGAGAGATTTACTGGTCTGTCTATGTTATAAGGATATCAATTCTAAATATAGACGACCATATTTGACGGCATATAAGGAGTGTTTCACCCTAGCAAAAAGAAAGGACCCGGAAGATCTACTTGCGTTTTATAAACAAAAGGTCAGATTTTTGCTGACATTTTAAAGTTTATAAAGTTGTTGACGAATGACAGTTGAAGTAAAAGGCCTGCCAAAATTGAGGTACGACTTTATAAACTTGTGCGCTTTATAAGCTATACATACATACATACATACATACATACATACATACATACATATTTATTTAATACAGTTATAAAAGATTATCTTCATGAAGTAAGATTTTAAACAAACATTTAGGGGTTATCCAGCTCTATAGATATTAGCATCTATAAAACTCAAGGGTAATGTCTAAATATCAGATTGTTACACAGATTGTATACACCCTTACACATTTGCTTAGTGATTCTTTTATCACTACTCTAGTTTACGTGATAAAGGGTATGCTTAACTAATGACGTCGGAAATTTGCTGGAGAAAGGAAAATATAAGTAGTTGTCTAATATTGTTTTTTTCTTTGCTGTTTTTTTTTTCCTCGCTATACATTCTTTTAAATAGTTATCTAACGCTTCATATATTTAGACTCGTTATCTGCAATCAGAATGTGTTTCGTGTAATCTATGCATCCACATGTTATACAAAAATTATGAAATAACGATTCAAATATTGGATTTATTTTAATTCTATATTTGCTTTATATAATCACATATTATAAAATATTTGCTTATATTATTCACGTATTACAAAATATTTACATAAACTAT
>NC_142930.1:82531227-82561227 GCF_046866305.1 Octopus bimaculoides | reverse complement strand
TAATGTGTGAGAGAGAGAGAGAGCGAGAGACAAACAGACAGACAGACAGAGAAACATGTCTTACCTGTGTAGTCGACCAGTCGTGGCATAAACATTCCATTCCTTGAAAGCCAGTCGTACGAAACCCCTTGCATTTGTGCAAGTTTAAAAGCTTGTTCGGTAGGGCTGTGAAATGCACTCCCGGGCAAGAAAGGTAGACCTGGGTGGCCAGCACCCGAATGTCCATTATAAGCGGCTGCCAATAGTTGCTGACCACCGTGGAACAGTCCAGTAAGAGGGAGATGTGTTTGAAAAACACCTGCTGCATGTTGCAAGTTTAACAATCCGGGTTTGGGGACAAAACTCATTGTAATTGGAGGTGACACACTTGTATCGGGGCTTACAGCCGGGGACAGCCGAGACGCACTTGAGTCCGTTGAAGGGGGTCGCGGTGAACTGCCCCTTGATATGCTACCTGCATTGTTGATGTTGCTCTTCAGTAAAATACTGTTATGATTGTGAATGTTGTTGTTATTGTTGCTACTGCTGTTGTTGCTGCTGTTGTTACTGTTGTTGTTATTGTTGTTGCTGTTTCCACCGTTGAAATTGTTGCTGTTGTGGAGATGATGGTTGTGGCCGTTGTTCATGCTGTTTAACATTTTGTTCCCAGCAGAATACAGTGAGATTTTCGTTTGGGGTTCTTTTGCCAACAGAGCGTCTATGCTAAATGATTTAGCCGACTCCATGTTTGAAATTAAGTGCGAAATCCAAATGGGTTTGTTATCAACAAGACCATATACATACACAGATGAACATAAATATATATATATATATAAATACAAATATAAGATATAATATATATTATATAGATAATTTTCATACACACCCACCCACCCAAACAGACACGTACACAACACACACGATCATAAACTCCCAAGAATGTTGAAACTGTCAACTATTCATACATGTGCATAAACATTTTTCACATACACGTATATACATATACGTGCATGTCATTAATAATTATATATGTATGTGTGTGCGTGTATTTATATATATATATGTATATATATGACACAAATATCTTTGTTTATGTGTATATAATTATAAACATAGAACTATAAAGTCATATATATTTTTTTAAAATAGATCATCACATAAACTTATGCATCATATATATATACATATATATATACACTTTTTCTTTCTTCCTCTCTTACTCTCTCTCTCTCTCTCTCTCTCTCTCTCTCTCTCTCTCTCTCTCAGAGAAAAATATCAATAGTAAATTTTCAATAAAATTTCAATAGAAAATTATCAATATTGATTTTAAACTTAAATTTTTGATAAGGTTCACTAAATAATATTTTTCGAAAATTCAGATATTAAATTCTAAAATTTGCAAAAAGAAATCTAATGAAAGAACATGATTCTATAATAATAATAATAATAATAATAATAATAATAATAATAATAATAATAATAATATAACAATAACAACAAAACAATAATTATAATAGTAATAATAATAATAATGATATTTACAATAATGATGGTGATTAATTTGAAATCCGAACGTATGAATTGATAAGGTTTAGAAATTCTAATGAGAAAATACAAAGAGTTTAAAGATTAATAAACAACACAATAAATAGAATCCGATCTCTTTCACTCTCACTCTATTTCCGTTTGTCTCTCTCCGTCTCTCTCTCTCTCTTTCTCTTCCCCAAAATATACTTTCCGACAGGTAACTTGAGACTGACTGAATAAAAAAACAAACGTTCACTTCAATCAAACTAAAGCCTTATTAACCTCTCATCATAGATGACTTGCTTTCACAGAATATCATTCACAAATGAGGAGGAAACAACTGTCCTCTTCCCCCCACCACACACTATCTCTCTTTCCCTCTCTCTCACACACACGCGCGCTCTATCTACCCTCCCCCTCTCTCTCTCTCTCTCTCATTCTCTCTGTCACTGCTCTAAGAAAACAAACGGATATTATAAATGCATAATCGCTTTTTTCCTGCCTCCTCCTCCTTTCCTCTTGTTTTCACTCCTACTATTTTCCCCTCCTCCTCTCTCTTCTACTTCTTTCCACCCTCCCTCTTTTTCTCTCTCTCTCTCTCTCCCACTCTCTCTCTCTCAACACCTTCCTTATGTAGCGTCAATTTGTTTATATCGCTTCTACCTCTTTCTTTCTCCTCCTCCCACCTTTTCTTTCGCCCTTCGTTCTCTTCCTTCTTTTCCTCTTGTATAATTTTTTATTGAGTATTTTTTGTCATTTGTCTATATTTTTATTTTATACTCATATATATATATATATATATATATATATATATATATATATATATATATATATATATATATATAGTACTGTTCCGTTATTGGTGAGATCAACAAAAAATGTACTCCATTCCAGTGAGAGTTAAATATTATTTAATATACACAGGATATATATATATATGTGTGTGTATATGGTTCTGTGTGCTTAGGTTTTATGTTGATTAGACAATGATGAAGCGTCTGCACATCTCTCTCTCTCTCTCTCTCTGTTTCTGTGTGTGTGTATATATATATATATATATATGCTTGAATATAATTTTGCAGAATAATAATAAAATCTTAAGCAAACTTATAGACAAGCAACAACAATGACTGGACTACAACAAGAACATTCGTAATTTCAAATAGTTTAATTATTTCTGAAGGGTTTTACTCATTATTCATTTAATTACTGCAAAAAAGGATTGTGATTGTCAGCAGAATCGTTAGCACGGCGGGCAAAATGCTTAGCGGTATTTTCTTACGGTTTTACTTTTTGAGTTCAAATTCCGCCGAGGTCGACTTTCATCCTTTCGGAGTTGATAAAATACGTACCACTTTAGCATGGGTTCGATCATATCGATTATGCCCACTGCCCTAAAATTTCAGGTCCTGTGCCTATAATAGAAATAATTATCAGTCATTATTATATATTAAGACGGCGAGCTGGCAGAATCGTTATCACGCGGGACAAAATACTAAGAGACATTTTCTTCTGGAGCTTTTACGTTCTGAGTTCAAATACCGCCGAAGTCAACTTTGCCTTTCATCCTTTCGGGGTCGATAAATTAAGTACCAGTTAAGCTCTGGGGTCGATGTAATCGACTAGCCCTCTACCCACAGATTTCAGGCCGTGTGCTTAGAGTAGGAAGGAAAACATCAACAAATATAGCCAAAGTGAAAGGCGAAAACCACAGAATAAGTAAGCGGTTATGTTGGCATAGAAGTTGTTGTTGTTACTGCTATTTAACCCCAGGTTGAGCCCTCATCGAGAAGACTATGATTTGATCGAACACATTCTAGTTGTATCCATCACGTTTTTTTTTTTTTGTTTTTTTTTTTCGCAGACATAGTACAACATAGTCAGTACTAAATATATCCTATGACTGTACTCGCTCCTTTCTTTCAAGTGGCCGTTTGAGTTTTAATGGAAAAGGATTTAGCTGGTATTACTAGCAGGTTAAGCCGAGCCCACTCGTTGCCCCGAACAGAAAAGAACAGATTGTAGTGGTAGTAGTAGTAGTAGTTTTAGCTGTTCTTGTTGAAATTGTCAGTTTAACCTGGCTATTTCCGTGTGTCTATGGGTGTATAAGATTGTGTACGTGATTGTCATTATATATATATATATATATATATATATATATCCGTATAGATGGTGAGTGTCAAGTGAATATATATATCTCTCTCTCTTTCTCTCTCTTTCTTCCTCTCCTTTCATTTACGTGTATATGTGTATGTACGTGTGTGCGTGCGTTTTTGTCGTTTTATTACGTTTAGATGGTATGTAATTCCTGGAAAATTCAGTCTGCTGATATTATTATCATCATCATCATTATCATTATTATTATTATTAGTAGTAGTAGTAGTAGTAGTAGTAGTAGTAGTAGTAGTAGTAGTAGTAGTAGTAGTAGTAGACAGTGACAACAATAATAATAGCCACTGCAAGAACAACAGTAGCAACAAGGTATCCCTCTCTTTATTGCTTCTTGTATCTGTATACACGCGTGCGTGTGTGCGTGTGTGTGTGTGTCTGTGTGTGTGTGTGTGTGTGTGCGTGTGTGTGTGTGTGTGTTTGTGTGTGTTTGTATTGAATTAACCTTAGTAGATTGATTAGTAAATAAGTCATTAAATAACGGTATGTGTACGTGTGAGTGCGTACGTGTGCGAGTGTGTGTGTGTGTGTGTGTGTGTGTGTGTGTGTGTTTAGCGAAGATCTCTTGTGTCGGCTAATTAAACAGAAAATAAAAAAAAGGGGTGGAGCTTCAAGGATTTATCAAACAGTAGGAACACGATATATTGTGGTGTTCATGCCTTTTCCCAAAAGGACATATAGCGGCCATGAATAAAATAGCAATGTCTATGATAATGTTGACGACCACGAAGATAATGATGATGATGATGATAATAATAATAATGATAATAATAATAATAATAATAATAATAATAATAACTGTTATTATATAAGAACAACAACAACAACCTGAATATTGGAGACGATGTAAAACTACATAGAAACAGAAGTCAATGACTGATCATAAGTGGAATGTAAGAATCCCGATCTAATTGCTTTCCGTAATCAGACGGTAGAAAATAGAGCAGCAGGAGTTACAGTGAGGACAGAAGCAGCAGCGGCGGCGGCGGCGTCGCCAATGGCAGCAGCAGTGGTGATGGAGGTTGTGGTTGCAAGGGTAGTAGTGAAAGAAGCCATTCGGAGAGGGCGGGACCAGAAACGGCACAGTAGTGTGACAGCGTTAAGTGGCCAACTGTTTAATGACTGAATTAAAAGCTACCGGTCGGCTCGGGGTCGGACAAGGAAAGGAAAGGCTAAGGAAAGGAAGGGATGTGCCGAAAGGGTAGTGGTGCTGGTGGGGATAGTAGAGCTGGTGCTGGTGCTGGTGGAGCGGAAGACTATGTAAATAGATGAATGAACGAGGGTGGATGTTTGGGTAGGTGTATTTTGTTAACGGTGACGGCAGCGATAAGAGAGGTATCGGGTTGAGTGAGATTTTGTGAGCAAAGAGAAAAGAACAAGCAACATAAATGATAGCTAGCTAGCTAGCTAGCTAGATAGATGGATAGATAGATAGATAGATAGATAGATAGATAGATAGAGAATAAATAGATAGATAGAGAATAAAAGACAAGCTGACAAATAAATAGACAAAGAGACTGATGATAGACTGACAGAAAAATAGACAATCATATAGGCAGTCAGACGGTCAGCTAGACAGAGAGATAAGTAGACAGACAGGCAGGCAGACAGATAAACAGACAGCTAGGCAGACGAGACACACAACGAGACAGATAGATAGATAGATAGATAGATAGATAGATAGATAGATAGATAGATAGATAGATAGATAGATAGATAGACAGACAGACAGGCATGCAGACAGACAGGCAAGCAGACCGAAAGACAGAAAAACGTACTGACAGACCGATGGATAGACAAACAGAAGGAAAAAATAGACTGACAAATAGACAGTGAGACATTCAGACAAGCAGCTAGACAGATAGATAGATAGACGCGTAGGCAGAGAAACAGACAAACAGTCATACTTAGATAGATAGATAGATAGATAGATAGATAGATAGATAGATAGATAGATAGATAGATAGATAGATAGATAATGTACTCATTTATCTATCTATTCCTCTCTCTCTATTTAGCTATAAATCTAAATGTTACTGCAATGTTTATTTTAAGCACTTTTAAGCATAACAACTGGGTATTTACCGATGGTGTGAGTACACAGGATAGAGTCAAATTTATTTTGACGTTCAAGTTGAGTGGAACTTCACATATATTTATGTATCTCTCTATCTAATATATATATATGTATGTATATTAGGTATATATTAAATATGTATATATATATTATATTATAATAATATAATTTATATGTATACACAGAGAGAGAGAGAGAGAGAGAAAGTGATAATGGCATATCAAATTCCGTACCGCACAAATTCTCCATTTATAAAAACTATCTCCACCTCTAGAGGATGTGTCATTATTATCACATAGCAATTAAAACCACCTCCAACATAGAGAAGGCTATATATGTGAATGCGTGTGTGTAATATATATATAAATGTGTATGCGTGTTTACATATATATATTATGTAAGTGTGTGAGTGTGTGTGTATATATATATATATATATATATACCGCACACACACACACACACACACACACACACACACACACACACACACACACACACACATATATATATATATATATATATATATATATATATATATATATATATATATATATAGGAAAATGAAAAAAGCCAGAATGCTGAACTGAGAGCATAATTTAATAAAGATTTTTTCTAACCGGTTTTCATTGCGTATATATATATATATATACTTTTACTTGTTTCAGTCATTTGATTGTGGCCATGCTGGAGCACCGCCTTTAGTCGAGCAAATCGACCCCAGGACTTATTCTTTGTAAGCCTAGCACTTATTATATCGGAATCTTTTGCCGAACCGCTAAGTTACGGGGACGTAAACACACCAGCATCGGTTGTCAAGTGATGCTAGGGGGGGACAAAAACAAACATACACACACACACACACACGCACACATACACACACACACACACACACCCACACACACACACACATACATATATATATATATATATATATATATATATATATATATATATATATATATATATATATATATATATATATATATTATTAAAAAATATGGCAAAAAATCATATATTAATTAATATCGATTAATTACCAGGAAGTTAGCACATTTAAAGAATCAAAGATATTCAGAAACAGTATCTGCAATCTCAGGGGATTAAAGTACATTTTTATATATGACGTTGACCACTAACGTGGACATTCAATGTGCTAGAAATAGATCACATCTTGTGTCTAATAAGACCTAAATTGTTCTCAACATGAAATATAGCGTGATACCAAAACGTAAGCGGGCAAGACATTTAAAATCACCGAAAAAGGAACATTCTTAAACAGGGACCGGTTTCAAATTTAACAATCTTACCGACTGTCTATTTCTCTTCAGCCTGATTTGTAATGGAACCATAATCATCAGAACCCCATGCAAAGTTGCCCACCGCCATAGGTGCGCGTGTATATGGTTCTGCTAATTACAGCTTAATGGTAAAATTCAAAAGTCTTCGTTTTGGCGCGCTAATTCCAGGAATATGTCTGCAGAGAATATTTACTGCGTCGCATATATCCAGTATGAGAACTCGGTAAGGGTTAATATATTATATATATATATATATATATATATATATATATTTCATTTCAATTTCATTTCAAAGTTTCAGCTCAGAGCTGCGGCCATGCTGATGCACCACCGTGTAAAAAGTTCTCCGCCCACAGAGGGACTCGAACCCGCGACCCTCAGATGTCATGAGAGGACTTAAAAGTCTGATGCTCTACCGACTGTACGACGGGCTTTTTTCAGTTTCCGTCTACCAAATCTACTCACAAGGCTTTGGTCGGCCCGAGGCAATAGTAGAAGACGCTTGCCCAAAGTGCCACGCAGTGGGACTGAACCCGGAACCATGTGGTTCGTAAGCAAGCTACTTACCACACAGCCACTCCTGCGCCTATAAAAAGAAAAACAATTATTAAATATGCTGAACTGCCGTGACCAGAATTCGAACCTGGATTACCACGTGTGGTCCTAACCACTAGACGGCCACACACACACACACACACACACACTCACATACACGCACACACATATTTTGTTGTGTCCGGGGATAGTCATTATACCAATATGGCAAACCATTGGCGTGGCTGTGAGGCGGAATCTTGCTTCCCAACAAATGATTCAGGGTTCAGTTCCACTGCGTGGCACCTTGGGCAACTGTCTTCTACTATAGCCTCGTGCCGATCAAAGCCTTGTGAGTGGATTTGATTGGCGAAAACTGAAAGAAGCCTGTTGTATATATGCATATATATATGTGTATATGTCTTTCTTTGTCCCACTCCCAACCGTTTGACAACCAGTGATGGTATGTTTACGTCCCCGTAACTTAGCGGTTCGGCAAAAGTGATCGATAGAATAAGTACCAGGCTTTGAAAATAAGCGCTGGAGTCGATTCATTCGACTCAAAATTCTTCAGGGCGTTGCCCCAGCATGGCCGCAGTCTAATAACTGAAACAAGTAAAAGATAATTGTATGTATATATAACCCTTACAGGTTCGATAAAATAAGGTACCAATCAAAGGCAAGTAGTATGGGATCGGACAACCCCCTACTCACACAACTGCTGGCTTTATATCTAAATTGAAAATATGTGTGTGTGTGTAAAAGTATATACATATATGTATGTATGTATGTATGTATGTAATGTGTATGTGTGTATGTGCATATATGTTTGTGTAGGCATACACATCAAGCGTTGCTTCAGCATGGCCGCATTCTTTTACCTGAAACCAATAAAAGAAAGTGTATTACCACACATTTATACATATACTTACAGGTTATAATTATTATTATTATTATTATTATTATCATTGCTGTTGTTATTATTATCATTATTATTATTATTACACATTGGAATTTAATAAGGCTTAAACTAAACTAGTGAAATAACCACAACCCATTTAGTGATCAATAAATACGTATAAGAGAGAAATTATCTAAAAACAAAACTCGTGTGAGATTAAAGGGGAGCATAATTGAAATTATTACACCTGAGTTAATTTTTCTTTATACATTCTGACAGTCTCTCTCTGTCCCTTTCCCTTTCTATCTTCGTCTCTCTTCCTCTCCTCTTCTCCTTTTCTATGTCAACACCTCTCGATCTCTTCTAGTCAAACATTACGTATCGCTCTCCCCTCCTCCCTCTTTATCTCGCTCTTTCTAGTTGTTCTTCTTCTCTCTCTCTCACTCTTTCTAGTTCTTTTCTCATTCAAACTAACACACCAGCTGTCTTCATAATACTCGAGTGCCTCTCTCTCTGTCTGTCTCTCTCTCTCACCGACTCACTCTTTCCTATCCTCTAAAACGTCCGTCTCTAGCTATCGCTAATTTTTACTTCTGCTGCTGCTGCAGTTATTACTACTACTACTACTACTACTACTACTATCAACTCCTTTTCATTCTCTTCTCTGTCCGCATTTTTATTCTTCTACTTCCTCCCATGTTTACCTCCTACCTTCTTACATCGTCTATATCCTCTCTTTTTATTTTATTCCAATCTCTTCTCTCCTTTCACTCTCCAGTTCTTCCTCACCTTTCTCCAGCCTCGTTTTCAATTCATGGACTCTTCGCTTCATCTCCCCTTCCTTCTCCTCTTCATCATCTCCATACTTTCCCAGGCTCCCTTCTGTCCAAATCCTTTACCCTCTGCGCTGTTCACCTTCACCTTCACCATTTCAACACCAGCCATTATAATTTCCCTTCTTGGTGTCGTCTGCATCAGTGAATTGACTGTACATACAACTGATTAAATAACTTAATCAACATTTTTTCACTAATTTACTCTTCATTTATTCCATCCTTTCTCTTTCATCAACTTTGCTCCTGACTCATTATTCTTTCTTCATTTTCTCTCTCAATAGTTATATCTTTTCCTTCTTTACCTTTATGGGGTTTTTTCACTTCCTTTCTTTCTGGTTTTCCACCACTCCCTTTTCTCACTTTTAAAATACATCCATAAATGAGAAATAATAAATAGTAGTAAAGATATTATCGTTTATTTTCGGTTTTATATGGGTTTTTTAAAAATTATTTATACATATTTTTCAGTCTTTCAAATTTCCATAATAAAATTTATTTCATATTGGTTCCATCTAGAATTTTTACTTTGAGAAAATTTGCAAGTCAGCCACCCATTTATTTATTTACTTTATTTCTTTATTTATGTGAAATATATGAATGTAACAAGCTGGGATGGAATGGGTTAGCGTAAACTCTATACATCGGTTTATATAAAATGTGAGTACTTAAGACATTTACGTAGTTATTCATCGTACATGTGTGTTTACATTCCAGCAGCTTTCACGTTGACATGTATACTTGTAGTGCGAGCACATTTAATCCATACATGCCTTTATTTGAAATGTGTACAATTTGCACAATATAATTTGCATATTCTTCATATCGAGTCAACTAGGGGTTGCTATGCAAGTGGTCGACCTACTGGAAATAGCAACCAAATCTCCCTAAAATCATACCTACTGTCCGGGCGTGGATAGAGTCGTTCGATAGTATGGTTTAGTTACACCATACTCTCGAAGAGATGGCGTGATCAAGTCTTGAATGCTTTTGAACATGGGTCTGCTCGTTTAGCACGAACGCTTAAAAAAACTCAACAATAACAGCAAGGTGGAAAATTAGCAGTCGTTAAATGATTGGATAGAGTACCTCAAGATATTTGTTCCGATTCTCTACGCTTTGAGTTTAAATCCCGCCGAAGTCAGCTTTACCTTTTATTCTTCGAACGGGAACACGATACCAATTCAGGGCGGTGAATTAGTAGAAGTGTAAGGAAGCTGGACTGGATGCATTGAGGTATTTGTTCAGAATCTTTGCAGACTGAGTTCAAATCCGTCGTGGCTTACTTGGGCGATTGACTTAATCTGTCACACGGCTGTTTAACCCAGTGACAGACTAAGTCGATCACTGCCTAATACATTGTTTGGCTTTAAAGGTATCCAGTCTGCTGCAAGCATTCGACTCAGGTCTCTGGTTTGAGAGCACTTTCCTACCTCTCACTAATCTCGGTGGCCCCGCGAAGGATCATAGACAGTCTTCTCTCCCAACTAAAATGATTTTTAAAAGTTGTTGGGTTGTATGTATGCACACGAGACTGACACAATTATTGATAGCATGGAATCTGAGAAACCAAAGTTTAAATGTATTCTACATGTGTATAATATTTGATCCGACCATTTCGCCTCCTAAATTGTGGGAGAATTTGTGAAATTGCTGCGTTATTTTTATTTTTACGCTACAAGCAGCATAACAAATGCATTCCTGACACAGTAATATAGGCCTTAAATACTTCCGCTCAATAAGGTATATTTTTCTTCCATTTTTTCCCATGACTCAACTGTTGAAAATAAAATAAAACTCCAGTTATTGATATATTGAAAGTTTTATGTTTGTTAATAACTGAGTTTTCTCTTAAATGAAAAAAAGAAAACAGCTTTGTTGACTCATTTTATGAACAGAAATGATGGATTTCGCGAATCATAATTGAGCTTTGATAAGTACTCGAAGGGTGACAGCATTTTTTCAGCGTAGTCAGAGTATATAAACATATAAAGGCTTGCATACATTTGCGCGTATATTCAGTAGATATATATCAAGAAATATTTTCTACAATTAAAAGCGGGTTGTCGCAAATCTTGTGGAAGGGGTCTCGTTTTATGTTAAGCATTTTTCACTATTTTCATTTTTTCAAAAAACACTTGCTAAAAAGTAATCCGTATAGTATTCTTCTTATGCCTTTCACAGTTGATTATTTTGTTCCCCTTTATTTAAAAATATGAAACATTTTGTATTTTATGCCTGTCCAAAAATCTAGATGTACACTGCTTGCAACATTTGATTTTTTGCTTAGATGCCCTTACCCAATCTTTTAATTTTGAACTTGTTTGGTCCCTAAAATTTTTATTACAGTGTAGGCTTGTGATGCAGCAAATGGATTCTTTTTTTTGTTGTTTTTTTTTTTTTTGGATGGTGGGTGCAATCCAGATTTGTATTAAACTTCAATTCTTTCCCGTTCTTTTTTTTTTGTGTGTGTGTGTGGCGGGGGGGGGGGGGATAGCAACGCAGGTTTCCACATTTTGTTTTTTGCATATTCTTCTGATGTGAATTTCGCCTTATTAAGAGTATTTTAAAATTTGGTAGTTGCATTGGGCTGTTAATAATTTGTGACTTTTTTTCAAGTTTTTATACTTAGTACAAAATTGAAAGGTATCATTTGGCTGTGGTTTCAAGAATTATGGGTGACTACAAACTGAATATTTATTCTTTTGTCTTTCCCCTTATTGAGGGTTCTTTTGTATGTCAGGGATTGAGATCTCTTTTGCCTTGGATATGGCCTGATTTACTGAATTGTTCCTATATTTTTATTTCGGAAGGAATAGTTTCGTTTCTCTCGTCTATTTACATCCGTAACTATTGAACACACACGTCTCCTCATATTAAATTGAACATTTCTTTTGATGTGGGATGGATGTCAAAATCTAAGATATAACTATTGGTGCGCCGTGTCCTTGGTAAAAGATTAGTTGTAACAATCTTATTTTCCTTAATTACCTAAAATGTCCCAAAAAGGAAGTTCCGTTTCATTCATTTCCAAAGTGAATTGGATCGATACATGAATGCTATTTATTAATTTTAGTCTCTCACTTCTATTCCAAAATATGAAGCAGTCATCCAGGAATCTTTTAAATAGGATTGAAGTGCTGTTCAAAAGTAATCCCAGATCGGATATAGGCATTTTCTTTAAGGAATCCCATCGCTAGTGTTCCATAAGTGGGTGTAACTATTGTACCTTTTGTCGCCCCAATACTATTGGCTATCAAAGAGATATTTGTTTTCTGGTACCAATTGTAATCCTAGCATAAATTCTTGTGGGAGTCTCTTCTGAATTTTGTGTAGCTATTTATCTTGCCAGAAGATGACTGTTTCCTATCCTAACCCATAGGGAATATATTTTTGAGGCTTGTCATATCTAAATATCTAGGATCGTCTTTATATTTACTCTTTCTGAAAGGTGGTTGAGGAAATCCATGTTATCTCTGATGAAACTAAAAACAAATTTGCATAATGGTTTCAGAATTATATCTAGTAAATTGTTTGATCGTCAGATGCATACCATCGTAAGTTACATTAAATTTCGTAAGGACTCTAATCTTTTCCAGGTTAAACTTAAAAACTTTAAGTTTGTTGTTGTTGTCGCTTTCATATAACTTACAACTTATACGAAGTTAGGAGTGATAAATACATGTTGCTGCATGATAATATCTCTAGTAAATACAAGGTGAATACTAATAAATATAACGGCATAATGATGAGGTTAAACAGGCAAAATATAATAAACAGGCAAAAAATAGGGTTAGAATGTTCAGTTTTAAAAAATCCTTTATAACATTAAAGGATCACAAACCCAACCTTGCAAACAAGCCCACCTGTAGAGTTAGAAACTCAGCAAGGACAAGGTTAGGCTTAGTAGCCAATAATATTTTATGATATTGGTTTCAAAGTTTGGTCCTAAGCCAGAAATTTTAGTGGGTAGGGACTAGGTACTTATTTCATCCACCCCGAAACGACGAAAGGCAAAGCCGCCCTCAGCGGAATTTGATCTCAGAACGTAAAACGTCGCTAAGCATTTTCTACGGCATGTTAACGATTCTGCCAGCTAACCATTTGAAGAATGTTTTAGAATATTGGTTTCAAATTTCGGGGAAGGGAGTCAAGTCGCTAACACCTACCATGGTGTTCAACTGGTTCTTGTTTTATCGACCCCGGCCTCATTTGAATTCAGAACGTAAGGACGGATGAAATACCGCAAAGCATTTTGCCCGGCGTGTTAACCATTCTGTCAGCTCTTTGTCTTTAAACTGTTTTGAAATATGAATAACAGAATTAGACCATAGAACTGAATGAATAAGCACATAGCAGCCCTGTCATAGGCTAATTTAAGAACAAAGTGGATAAGTCTAAGTCGAGAGCAAAATTCACGAAGTCTTACATCATAGATTTTGACACACTCGATATGAAGACTCTTGCCAGATAAAACAATCGTTAACTAGAAAATATTTCGCCACTGACTAGACAAAAATTCAGTTAATCATGCAGCTTATGTCAAGAAATCAGAACCAGACAAAACTGTTTGATAAATTAATGGGTTCATATAACAGTTCTGACTCATGAGATCGTGTAGAACATTTTAGATAAAATATCCTTAAAAGGAGGTCTCCTCCTGTTGTATTGGTTTGTACCCAGATGCTGGAATGGTCATATATTAGATGCCTTTAGAAAAAAACACCTCAAATCCACCTTCAGCAGTATAGCTCTCAAAACCACAGTAGCTACAAACTTCACTTCTTAGATGCTTCCCTGGACCTAGACTTAAACTTACAATCTCTACCATAAACTAAATTTAAAAACTTAGGTATATACACAAATAGTTTTGCCACATCTATCGCTTTTAAAACTCTTATAGCTATCATTAATAATAAGGTCACTAACCTCTTTCCCGCTAAAGAAATTTTCAATAAGTCAGCCCCATAATATAATAGCGCCCTAGCTGACAGTGGCTTTAAGTAGAAGTTATCATACACTTCAACCCCAAAAAGAACCAAGCCTAGAAACAGGATTTTTTTTTCTTGAATGTTAGGATTAATATGGGCAAAATTTCCTAACCCTGATAGATAAACATTTCCCCGATAGCCATCTGTATAAGAAAATCTACGCACGTTCTGTGAGAGCTTTCTACAACTGTGGCCCCCAAACAAAAAACATTTCAGTAGGCCAACCAAGATACCAATTCCAGACTGAAACTGAAGGAACCCATATACTTACCTACTAGACCATGTATGCATGTTTAGCGCAGTCGTTCACAAAGCTGAGATCACGCCCTTCCCTCCAAATAAGAGATCTGAAACAAAAAGTACACTGGACTGTGTGAAAGTGAATTCAAAAATATACACACCACCCATCAGTCTTCCTTCAAGCACGTAGACAAAAAGAAAAGCATATAGCTAGAAAGTCATACTTGGAACCTAAATGATGGCAGTATACTACACACCATCAAGTGGAGCATCGCAGGAAGATCTAGACAAATCATTAAAGAGTCAAAAAGTGTAGGCTCAATATAGCTGAACGACTACACATCCTTATTAGATCGATGAAATGCACCGACCTTCTAAACTCGAGGTGAGAAATTTTAATAACATGTACACATCTCGAAAAGAGTGTTATCGAAATAGAAAACACCCATCCCTCAGCGTATTTGACATTTAAACGCACTTTATCCTTCTTCCTACAAGAGTACTCACACTAGGCATAGTTATTTTTTAATGTAAACACTCAACATTAACAATATTCTTCGTTAAAAAGATAAAGGGACATTACCAAGATTCCATGCTTGAATTATCCACCTTTCTCATAAAAGGTTTCTCAACGTTATGTGAGCCTAAACGATTGCTGAATCGTGCACAATACCCTATGTCCTCCCGATTACTGTTGTATCTGAGCATGTAATTTGAAGGAGTACCCGCATAACTCCAATATTCATTTTATGACATTTATCTTTTACTAGACTGAGTGGTTTTTGTTGATCCTAGCAACAATTATGGTTAATCCACTGTACTCCGCAAGGAGCATAGAGCTGGTTTCCCGGTTTCTCTGGCGAATATATTCCTCCTTGGACGAGACGCCGGTTCGTCGCAGGATTACTCATTTTTACTAGCTGAGTGGACTGAGGCGACGGGAAATGAAATGTTTTGCTCAAGAACACAATACATTGCCTAGTCCAGTACACTATATATGTTTACAGTCCTCGGAAGAATGAAAACCAAAAGTTAACCTCAACCAATCTTGAACTCAGAACATAAAGAGCAGGAACAAATATTGCAACGCATTTTTCTCAACGCTTCAATGAATCTGCCTATCTTCTTCCATTATTTACCCCAGCATTGAATAATGGATCATTCGAATGAAACAAACCAGTTGGTTGAGCTAGCAAGATTGTTACAGCGTTGGTTATAGTAACTTGCGGTATTTAGTTTTATACTCCTGAATTCAGTTCCTTCTGCAATCAACTTCGCACTTCATCCTGCCAAGATCAATAAAAAAAAGAACCTGCCTATCGAATAAATCAACTGCATTTATTACCTAAAACCTTATGTTAGAAATCCTTATTAAGTCACAGGTTATCGCAGGTTACCTTTATCTTAACGTGAATAAAGGATTAAAATATATAATCACTTCTAATTCTTTAATGATTTGATTATGATTAACAATGTCCTTCGCTACATCCCTATGAGCTGTTTCTTAATGCCCTGTACCTGACACACACATACACACACACACACACACACTCACACACACACACACACACATATATATACAGAGAGAGAAAGAGAGGAGCGGGAGGGCGAGTGAGAAGTCGAATGTAAGTAAGAAGCATGAGACAGTAACACAGTTTGATCGATTGGGCTATCGGCACACACATACACACACATAGAAATAGATAGATAGGGACAGAGAGGGGAAAGCGAGAGGAATGAAGATAAAAGTTAGATAAAAGATCGCCATAAAGTAGTGTCATAGATGTGTGTGTGTGTGTGTGTGTATGTGTGAGAGAGAGTGGGGGAGAGAGAGAGAGAGAGGGGGGGAGAGAGAGAGAGAGAGAGGGAGAGAGAGAGAGAGAGAGAGAGAGAGGGAGATAGAGAGAGGGGGAGGGAGTGAGAGAGAGGGAGAGAGAGAGAGTGAGAGAGAGAGGGAGATAGAGAGAGAGAGAGAGAGGGAGATAGAGAGACAGAGACAGAGACAGAGATGTGTGGGCGGGTGTGTGTGTGTGTGTGTGTATGTATGGCTATGCGTGTATGTATGTCAGTATGAGAATGTGCGCGTACATGTGAAATAGCTGCAGATAGATAGATAGATAGATAGATAGAGAGTGGGGGAGAGGCATGTAGATAGGTAAGGACGGAAGCAAGTAAGCAGCTAGCGTACTGAAATCTGTAAATGGGACAAGCAACAAACGTTAGGAGTTGATAAGACACGTAGTTTGATCCAATGTATCCTTATGGACAGAAATGGTTGCCATCAAGAGCAATAATTCCTCTGAGTAGCCAGGTATATCCAAATAAAGGGTAATGTTTGTGATAATTTTCCGTTTGCCATAAAAGATACCAAACTAATTGCTCCAAATACATGTGTGCATAAAGGTGCAGATATTCACTTACTCATGTATGTAAACATGCATACATCATGTCTACATACACACATTATACATACATACATATATACAAACATATATCATACATACATCATGCATATATATACATATCATGTGATCATGTGATCGATCAGACTACCGGATGTCGTTATACACCGCTGGTCATAATGCGCGCGCTTTGCGTCGTTTTAGCTTTCAAATGATGCTACTCCGCTGGCGAGGCGTGCAGGCCAGTGTTACCCCTTATTCGGAAGCCTAGTCCGTCGCAAGGTTACCCATTCACAGGTGAGTGGACTGGCATCTCATACCAGTAAAGATGGTCAGGGATTTGTACGCATCTTTTCCCAGGTGTATTGACGCAATTATTCAAGCTAAGGGAAGCCACACGAGATATTAACAATGTACAGTAACTTCTTGAAATGAACATTATGTAATAAATTTTTATTATAGACATTTTTGTTTTAAAACACTGTTTCTTGATTGGTTTATGGGAGGTGACAGAAAACTTTTGTACAGCCATTTTTCGTGGTCGTCTCGCATCTTGCGCTCTCACTCAGAATACCTACTACAAAATATGATTATTAGGAATGGAAATGACTCCAACAAGGCCAATGTTTCATCTGTAAGAAACACAATGCGAAACATCCACTTACAAGTTGACAATTAGTAGAAATTTACAATGGTTTAAAGTGGTCACAGACTTTTACACGGTGCTGTATATAGACACAATGATGGTAGCAAACGGAAAGTATTCCACACCAGAAGTGGATATTTTTGTTCTCTTCAGGAAAACAGTTTTATATTTCAGCAATTACATTTCGTTTCCTTTTGCTGTATGCTTGTTTGCCGGGTCGTTTCTGCAGCCTTTGTTGGGAACATTAAAAAAATCGATGCCAGCTTCTCCAACTGTGATATATGCAAGGTGGCAATCGACAGTTTAAACAACAATTACACAAAGACACCAACAGGGAAGTATAACGTTCCTAGGAAGAGATTGCAGCCTTACAATATCCAAGGAAGATGAAGATGCTCTTTGCTAACATTTTCTGTACCTGAACACCTTTTAATCCTATCCTCAGTAGCTTCAGCATAAATACCAGGACAGCATGACAGAAGACATACCATATCATGCACATGAGTAAAAACACCCATTGTGTTTAACATTACCATGTAAACCAAGCACTGATCTTCATTCATAATGCTGTACAGTCTACGATTGGAAGGGATCTTAAACAGTATTGACTGCCAGCTCCACGAAACAGGGCTAGCAGTTATGAAAGGAGTTATGAAACGAACCATAGACTTAGAATTTGAGGCTCATGATTGCACTGTATAAAAACTCAGAAGTAACTCTAACAATATATATATATATATATATATATATATATATATATAATGCATGTAACTCCTTGTAAATATCTTTCTGGTGTGTTTGTGCATGTACAGGGTTGGACAAAATAATGGAAACACCTAGCATTCATAGCATCATAATTTTGAAATACCTATAAAACCGTCAAATACTTGTCTATTTTTATGTTTGTTTAAAATTATTATTAGTGTTGCTTAATATGTTTTGCTAAAATTGCTCTTTCTTTTCAGATATCATCAGAACAATGTAATTAAAATTCATTCAAATGACAGATCTATCGGACTTTCAAAGAAGTCAAATTGTTGGTGTTCCTATGACAGGCGCTAGCGTAACGAAAACAGCCGAAATGTTTGGTGTATCAAGAAGTACTGTCTTGAAAGTAATGACAACCTTCGAGAAAGAGGGAAAAACCTCTTCGTCGAAACAAAACTCCGGAAGAAAACCAAAACTTTCGGATAGGGACCGTCGGAGTCTTACGCAAATTGTTAGAAAGGATCACAAAAGTACAGCTCCCACACTCAGTTACTACCACACACACACACACACACATACTGATCATCTTTCACACACTCATGTACCAGAAAGCATTTTCTCTTCCTCCTGCTTCCGGTTACTTCAGAAATGTAACCGTACGTGGACTGCTGGCGATTCCCCCCCCCCCTTCTTTCCCTTTGGATTTTCTTGTTTTTTTCTGTTTCCGACGAAGAGATAGGCTCGAAAGTTAATACAACTCTCTTCTTTCTACGTCTGCACGTTTGTTTTTTTTTTTTTCTCTTTTTTAATTGAATATATATATATTTTTTTTTTTCAGTTGCAGGCAATGGTCAGTTGACTGTTGACACCGTCTGAGGAAATGCCAAAATACAAAACAAACAAAAGATTGAACTCGGAACATAAAGAGCCTCCACAAAAAAAAATCCATAAGCATTTTTTTCCCGATATTCTAATTATTATTTTAATGCACCGTTTGAGAGTTAAAACCTACCATATAAAGTAATGCAAATGATGATATACATGAAAATACAAGTGTGTGTATATATATAATTTCTATAACCATGTTATATATATTTATATACCCTTTACATACATATATGTACGTATTTATTTTGCTATGTGTGCTTTAATTTTGTTTTGTTCAACGCATTTATGATTATTCACAAATAAATGCATAATCTGTGTGCCATACTGTTTGCTGAAAGGAAGTAGGTGCCGTCAATAAAGGAGCTTCTACGTGATCCCTCAACCTGGTAGATATAGCAGCCAAATGTCCCTCAAATGATTTGCTATTATCATAAAAAGAGGATATCATAGACGGCGTGGTCAGAATTGAAATACTTTTTCTCATAGCTCTACTTAAACAGGATCGACATGGGCTAGAAAATACATCAACATAAAATATATTGAATTTGGATTTCGGCTCATTGACGACTCAGAAACACTGGTAAAAGATTTCAATGAAATATCTCTAACTGAGAGAATCTATATTAAATCATTTTGGTTATTTAGCCCGTTGATATTCTCAGAATTAATTATTTCCTATTTAGAAGAATTCACTACTACTTCCGGATGAAAATAATTTCAAATTTTATCCTTTTGACTTTTATTTACTCATCAAGAGTTTTAATACGGTTTCTGATTTAGGCACAGGGCAAGTTTTGATTGAGTAAATCGATTACATCGATCCTAATATTTAGCTGATATTTATTTTATCTGGTTCGAAAGGGTGAACATCGTAACCTCCACGAGATTGGAATTCGGAACGTAATGAACTGAAACAAACGCCACAAAATATTTCGAGGCCTTGATACCGACATTATGGAAGAATCACTACATATCTGTATTTGCGTGAAAAGGTTAGTTGTTTAGACCCAAGTCATCTCCAATCGAGCAGACATTTCAACAAAGTGGTCCGCTCGTAACAATTCAGATTTTGTTCAATATAGTGTATCTATTGTCCTCTTTCAGAGTATAATAATAGGGTTATTTGAGAGACTTGTCTCATTTTTCTAACAGAGGAAGCAACCACATATCGGTTCCTTCGTTGGTTCGTGGCTCCTGCGATTATTTGCTTCTACTTCTGATGTTATCACTGTTTTATTTATACAGTATTATTGTTGTTATTGCTGTTGTACAGCTGCTGCTTTCCTCTTGAAAACGAGTAGCAATTAGCAAATCTAAGGTTAAAAATTTAACGGTCGACAGTTCTCAATATTTTGCCTGTTCCAAACAAAACGGTCTTTTGGAATTGCTCCAAATTTGTTTCCATTTCTAGCTCTCTCAACTCTTTGATATTTTTACAAAGCATTCCTTGTTTTAACAATCATCGCTGGAATAGTTTCTTTTCTATTTTTTATTTTATTCTTATTTATTTACTTTTTTTTGCAATAATCAAATTATTCTTATCTTGACCTTTGGTGTTTTTGGTTTCTTATTTCTATTTCAACTCCGTTGTATTGAAGTCAGTTATATCTATGATTATTCATTTTGAATGGCCTCTCAATCTGCAAGAATCAACAGCCAAATAATTCTCAAATTACACCTTATCGTTTTGGAAAATTACATTGTATCCTTTATTCGTTTCAGTCATTGAACTGTGTGGGTATGCTGGGGCACTATTTTGAAGGGTCTAATCGAACAAATTGACCCCAGCACTTACTTTTTAAGCCCTGTACTTATTCTATCGGACTCTTTCACCGAACGAATGACTTGTGTGAACGTAAACGTCCGGTAGCGGTATAACAGCCGAATATCATATGAGTGCTTTTATGCACCATGCGTCTATATGAGAGGTCTTCTCAAGGTAAATAACACAACTAGATATGAAGATTGCTTTTGGAATTAATACCGCTTCTATCGCATTTTATTAAATGTGTACATATATATATATATAATCATAATAATAATAATAATAATACAAAATGGGACAAGAACGCAAAACTTCCAGACAGTTAGGTGATACAAGAAAGGGACAACAAAACATCCAGATAGACGATACAAAGAAAACACAGACAGGTCATTCGGAGTTGTCTTTCCTCAGTCGAGATTCAGATTATCTTTGCAATTTCGGCTGGTTATTCTCGATATTGCTCCAATCTGGCCAGCCTCAAGGAAAAACTAAGCTAAGAGCATCAAATTACTTGGAAGAAAGCAGCGAATGTATACAAAAACAAGGACGAAAAAAAAAAAACGAACAATGTTACACAAATACAATAAAAATAATGGGTTGGCCAGATTGGAGCAATATCGAGAATAACCAGCCGAAATTGCAAAGATAATCTAGAACTCGACTCAGGAAAGAAAACTTCGAATGACCTGTCCTTGTTTTCTTTGTATCGTCTATCTGGATGTTTTGCGTTCTTGTCCCATTTTTGTACACACACACACACACACACACACACACACACACACACACACACACACACACACACACACACATATATATATATATATATACATATATATATATATATATATATATATATATATATATATATATATATAGCGGCGTACGTACACTTTGTTTCTTATATGTAAGTATATATATATATATATATATATATATATATATATATATATATATATATATATATATATATATATATATATATATATATATATATATATATATATATATACACACACACACACACACATATATATATATACATATATTTATATATAGCGGCGTACGTACACTTTGTCTCTTATATGTAAGTATATATATATATATATATATATATATATACAGAGAGAGAAAGAGAGAGAGAGAGAGAGAGAGAGAGAGAGAGAGAGAGAGACAGACAGACAGACAGAGAGAGAGTTATTAGCGTAGGGTAATACAGTTAGTTACTAAGTAAAATAAATAATTCTGGTTCGTCATTATGATGAGTTGAAATACAATTGCACAAGTATACAAACTTGTGTGATGCTTCTATTTATCACACTCGTACAGATATGGAAATTAAGGCAGGCCGATTTAATTGTCTCCAACTTCGTATATACTGCAAATAGCTATATACTACTCTTCTCTCTATAAGAAAGAAAATATAACCGACCACTGATGAAATTGTAAAGGAAAAAAAATAGAAAGAAGTTAAATAATAAGCGCAGACATGGCTGTGTGGTTAAGAGGCTTGTTTTGTAACAACGTGGTCTCTGGTTCGGTCCAACTGCCCGGAACCGTGAGCACGTGTGCCTTTTACTATAGTTCTGGACCAACAAATGACTTGTGAGCGAATTTGGTAGACGAAAACTGGAAGAAGCCTGTCATATATATATATATATATATATATATATATATATATATCGTGTTAGAGTGTAGTTTGTGTTTATCTTTGTACCTTTACCAGTGATGGTTTGTTTACATCCCTGTAACGTAGTGGTTTGACAAAAGATACCGGTAGAATATCTATCAGACTTAAAAAAAAAGTACTAGTGCCAATTTGTTCCATTGTGATCCAGCATGGCAGCAGACCTATGACAAACAAATAAAAGAAAAATATAAAACACGGAAGATAGGTCAATCTTTTCTCTGATTACAGAGAGAACAAATGCAATTTAGCCACCTGTGATTTATCTAAATTTATAGCCGTTTGTTTCTATTTATCAACTGGACAGACCGGATCCATCAGAAGTATAATACCTTCTCTTGTTTTTAAAACGTAAGTGTCTTGGATGACATTTGGGTGGGATTTAAGTAACATTTAGATGTTTTTTTCTATGAAGTCTAGTGAGCGCCTGGAAGTTTCTTTATTGACAAAGAAAACTTAAATGGTTGCCACATATTAATCGTAATTCGTTCTGGGAATTTCTAATGGTGTTTCAGCTACAGATAAAATATGTTCTGAAATGATTCGCCTGTTGTTTACCGCAAGCAAATCCAAAAAGCAACAGAAGCAATAAGATGTATATAAAGGAATTATGAGAATGAGGAAACAAAATAAATCTCAGTCTGAGACCGAATCAAATAAAAATACGTATGAACTCCTTTAGATTCTACGTGGAGCAAGCATCAAAATCAAATGTTAAAGCAAAGTATTGGGTCATCCCATAAATAATGGGTTTTTTTATACTTCTCTAATTTTTTAAAATTAAGATAGACAAAATTCTTTTTGAATCTAAAATATACTCTCCTTCATTTTCTACAATGTTCTTCCATCTATCTGGTACACTTGCAAGTGTTCCTCTTCGAAAATTCACTTGTCTGTGACGAAAAATGCTCCTCCAGTACTGTTCTGAACTCGTCTACAGAATTCGTATTTTTTCCGTCCAAATAATTTTGAAGACTGCAGAATAAATGATAGTCAGATGGGGCAATGTCTGGCGAATATGGTGGGTGGGGCATCGCTTCCCATTCAAACTCTTCCAGCCTTTAGAATGTCATCCTCGCTGCATGTGGCTGAGCATTTATCCTGATGGAAGAACACCTTTTGTCTTGAAACCAAGGATGGTCGTTTTCCGATGGCACGCAGGTGTTGATGAATGGTTGAATGACCAAATCCAAGCTTCTCTGCTTGTTCTTCAACAGTTACATTTTAGTTCCAGCAGGGTTTGCAGGACATACTCGTCGAGCTCTACAGATCTTCCAGGACGAGGTTAGTCTTCTAGACTCTAGTTTCCGGCTCGGAATTTCTGGAACCACCGTTGAGACTGGCTTACGGTTATTGTCCGATCCCCATATACTGTATTAATATTCCTTGCACTTTCCGTTGCGTTGTTGCCATTATTGAACTCAAAACGCAAAATATGCCGAATATGCTCCTTTGTCACTTCCATTATAGTTTTGAAAAAAATAACTGTTAAAATCGAACTGCACTCTTCAAAATTTGCAATAAGAATAAGTAGAAGGTAAAATTACTATCTGCTTTTATAGCAAGTTGATGCAAGTAGTTTATCCCGTCCTCCTCCGACTTTTAGTTCATGCAATTGAAAAAACCGCATTATTTATGGGATGACCCAATATATCATTATCATAACGTTTACCAAATAATTTTGATGACAGCTCAGCGTAGGAATATGATGTCAATAGAGCTTTTATCTTTTACCTGTTTCACTCGCTGAACTGCAGTCATACTGGGGCACAACCTTTTAAGGATTTAGTCGACAAATCGATTTCAGTACTTATTTTTATGCCTGATACTTATTCTATCGGTCTTTTGTCGAACAGCTAAATAACGAGGATGTAAACAAACCAGCACTGGATGTCAAGTGATGATGGATCACATACACACACACACACACACACACACACACACATATATATATATATATATATATATATATATATATATATATGCACACACACGTGCACATTTGGCTCTCACAGTTTCCCCTCTACCAAATTCAATCACAAAAGCATTGGTCGGCCCAGGACTATAGTAGAAGACGCTTGCTCCAAAATAATAAATACTGATGTCGACTTGTTTCGACTAAAACCCTTCATAGTGTTGCTCCAGCATGGCTGCTGTTCAATAACTGTTACAAGTGAAAGATAAAAGAAATAAGATGCAATGTGTATATATATATACGTACATATTTTAAGTAATCTAAAGTCCGTTCATGAATTTACGATATATTTTAACTTCTAAAGACAAATTCGTGGCAGTTTCTGAGGAGGATAATAATTCGCTAGAGGAAAACACTATGCAGATATGGGTGTTTTTACACTTTTTACTATAAGCGAGATTTTTTTCCTCTATCGACGGTAACTGCAGTGAATTTATTTTTAGAAGTTAAAATATGTCACAAACGTATTTTAACTAACCTAAAGTTCGTTTATTCCTCATCTGTGCGTAGCGTTAAGACTACTTTATGTGTGTGAGTATGTGATATACTAGAATTTAAAACCTAATCGAGACGAAAATTAATTACTGCTAAGAATTTATACGAACTTTGATTTCATGAGCGCACCCCAGCAATGACGAACATCCTAATATTCCGTTCCACGCGTTTATATGTTATTTAAGAAGAGATATATTTTGATGCATCCATACCCAACTTTTTTTCTTCATGTCAGGGTGAGTATTAGAAATTTCCTGACCCAATATGAAAATTAGCTCACCCATGACTGAGCTAACATAAAGACATTTTTCTGTCTCACAGCGTCCAAAGTCTATACTCGACAATATATCTACGAGAAATTGGGGCATAGCAAATCAAATAGTCGGTACCATTATGTATATATGCATATATAGGTACAGGACGTCACCAACGGTGCAAATAGCATACATAGAAGAGATACACACAGGACGTGGACAGTAATTACTGGACAAAAAACGAGTGAAAATACGTAAAACAACTAGAAACAAATAGCAAACAGGACAAGTTAACACAGAAAAAGGACCCTTCATCAGTTGTCGGCTGTTTATCTACTCCTCATTTCGAGCATTCAACTGATAATGAGTCTTCAAAGACAGTAGCTCCCATAAATTCTAAAATAAAATTTAGGATTTATGGAGGGTCAAAGTTGAGAACAAAAGAATAAGTGTAACCATCTTTCTGTTCCTGCTCGGACGTCTAAACGACTTGACGTTTTGTTTCTCTCTCTCTCTCTCTTCTATCTTTTCAAAAGATGTTTCTCCCAGCGTTCGCTATTCTCTTTTCGTTCCGGTCTAACGACCCTCCATGTTTGTTTTCGTCCGGTTTCCTTGTATGTTTCCTCTGTTATCTTTTGTTCCCAACTTTGACCGTCCATAAATCCTAAATTTTATTTTAGAATTTATGGGAGCGACTGTCTTTGAAGACTCATATTTTCGTTGAATGGTCGAAATAAGGAGTAGATAGACAGCCAACAACCGATGAAGGGTTCTTTTTCTGTCCTGTTTTCCATTTCTTCTCGTTGTTTCATATTTCACTCGTCTTTGTCCTGTAATTACTGTCCACGTCTTGTGCCTATCTCTTGTGTGCATGTTATTTGCTCCGTTGGTGACGTCCTGTACCCATATATGCATGTATGTGTTTGTGTGTGTATATATATATATATATATATATATATATATATATATAGTTTATTTATTTAATTTGAACGCGACGCTTCCATTCCAATTTAGTATATATGCATATGAAGGCGTGTGGCTTAGCTGTTAGGGTTTCGACTCACGATCGTAAGGTTGTGAGTTCAATTCCCGGCGATGCGTTGTGTCCTTGAGCAAGATACTTTATTTCACGTTGCTCCAGTCCACTCAGCTGGCAAAAATGAGTAGTACCTGTATTTCAAAGGGCCAACCTTGTTACACTCTGTGTCACAATCCCCTGAGAATTACATTAATGGTACACGTGTCTGTGGAATGCTCAGCCATTTGCACGTTCATTTGACGAGCAAGCTGTTCCATTGATCGTATCAGCTGGGACCCTCGTCGTCGTAACCGACGGAGTGCTCCTTTATATATATGTATAATAAATATCCATAGCAGCCTACAGAGGGAAATAATCTTTCCTACTTCAGAGAGGGGGCCAGTCGATTAGCTAGACCCCAATACGCAACTAGTACTTAATTTATCAGGCAAAGTCAACCTCGGCGGAATTTGAACCCAGAACGTAAAGACAGATGAAATACTGCTAAGAATTTCGCCCGGCGTGCTAACGTTTCTGCTAGTTCGCCGCGAGGGAAATAATAAACAGTAAGAGTAAACTTCGATTTTTTATTTCCCACAAGGGGTACACACAGAAGGGGACAATACAAGACATGTGGGGACACGAAACAAAGGAAAGAAAAACAAAAATGAAAAAAAAAACGTATGTAAACAAGATGAAATGAAACATGAAATGAAAGATGTAATGAAGCTCCTCGGCCCCACCTCCGAGCAGCTTCATTTATACCTTTTTAACACTTTTTAAACTTTGTACCGGCCAAAATATCCACCTTGTATTTGTGTAACAGCTCTAAGTATATTACATACCATGGCAGCTGATCAATATCCACATCCAGCTTCCAGCATTTCTATCCGTGTTTATATTTCGGTATTATTGTTCTTTGCTCTTCAGTTAATATTACGCAGTCGCCCACCAAAAACGAAGGCGACAAGCTGGCAGAAACGTTAGAACGCCGGGTGAAATGCTTAGCGATATTTCGTCTTATGTTATGTTATGATCTGATTTCAAATTTGGCCGAGGTCGACTTTGCCTTTTATCCTTTCGGGGTCGATAAATTAAGCACCAGTGCGTAATCGATGTAATCGACTTAATCCCTTTGTCTGTCCTTGTTTGTCCCCTCTATGTTTAGCCCCTTGTGGGCAATAAAGAAATAAGTTAATATTACGCAGTTATGCCATCCTTCAAATATTGTCATGCTTTTTTTTGTGTCTGCTCCTATAGATTCTCGCCATGATGATATCTCTTTACAAAGTTCCTTGTTCGAACCATCATACATGATTGCGTAACAGTTTTTTCCTTTTGCCGGAAGAGGGGAGGTTTGAGAGTTTTTGACTGAATGTGCTCTTTTTTGTGTCAGAGGGGTGGAGAAAGGTTTGGTGTCTGTAGGGGGAGGGTGGGACGAAGAGGGTGCGGGTGGGTGTTGGGTGGAGGTCTGTGTCCATTTGACTTGTTTTTTTTCCGTTTTCTTCTTTTTCTTTTTCCCGTCGTCTCCCATTCATTACCTGTTTCATTTTCTTTTTCCTCTGTTGTTGGTGGTACTACCTCTTCTTCTTTCATTGGTTCTTAATAAACAGTAAGAGTAAACTTCTGATAATTGATATCAAGGAATTGCGTGAGATTTTACAGTTCTGTTACACAGCGAGTCTATTTCGCTGAGTGCGGTGGAAGAGGTCCAAAATATACAGCTGTTATATTATCACAATGCCAAAGTTTAGCTAAACTCTGAAAGAACTAACTCTTTGGCATCGTAAACTAATCCCTTAGCTAAGTGCTATTGCATAGCTCCTGGCGTTCTGAATTCCTTTCAAAGAGGCTGTAACCTACATCAAAGCAAAATGGGTAAACGCTGAATAGATGTTAACACTTTTAAAAACGGATTTCGATACCCTACTGTACGTAATCGCCGACGAAGCCACATTACAAATGCAGAAATATGGAAGCGTCGAATTGCCTCATTCATCAAATACTAAACGCAATGCTGAAGGCGGTGCTTTTAACATGATCAAGCCAATAAAAGAGAATACACGCTAACACGCATACACACACATATACCCACATACATATGCGTATGTATAATTTAGTGATATAAATGTATACTTAGAAATGTAAACATCAAAAATTAATATGGTTATATTTTACTCTCTTGGCCAATGTCTCATTTCGTCAGTGTATGAATCATCATCACATAAGCTAAGGCTTAATGCAAGTTTTTTACAGCTGTTTCGTATATAGCCATAATATTCGGTGTTATGCTTATAAATAAGACCATATAATACATAATAAAATATCTTCGCAGAAGTGAAAAAAAAAATACAGGTGATCCTTCATAAGGGATCAGACATATCCAGAGAATTAACTGAATTTTTTTTTTAAATGAGTATTAAATAGGGTACAACTCCTGAACCAAATGCCATCTTTTGTTTGTATTCACAAGATTAATTGTGTGTGTGTATGTGTGTGTGTTTGTGTGTGTGTTTGTGTGTGTGTGTGTTTGTGTGTGTGTGTGTGCGTGTGTGTGTATGTGTGTTTGTGTGTGTGTGTGTGTGTGTGTGTGTGTGTGTGTGTGTGTGTGTGTGTGTGTGTGTGTAATGGAATAAATGGAATAACAGTACCTCAATTTCTGGATTTACAGTATTATAATCCGAGACTGTATTATAGTCTTGGAACTTCCTTTTGTTTGAAAGCATTTCCTTTAAGAAAACCTTTCCATTTCTATGCACCCTGTTAGCTAGTATTCACATTCACAGGAGTGCTGACTGAGGTAACCGCTTGATATCCGTGTGAATATATTATAAGTGAAGTTAAGTAAACTAACTAAAAAACAAAGCACAAACTATTATTTAAAAAAACTGTTATTATTAAGTTCCCGATTATAGAGAAAGTAGAAGAGTCTCAATGGAAAAAAAATAAGAAAAGTAAATCGTGAAAAGGGAAATGAAATGGAAAGAGAATTAAAGTGTGAGGAATGCAACCATATCAGTGCGATCATTTGCAGGTTTGATTACTTTCTCTTCTGTTTGAAGAGGGGAAAATTTCCCGAAATATAGGTTCACAAAAAAAAAATTATACGAAAGTTATAATTATTAGTGGTATAATTATTATTTCTTTTTTGGTCTCATATATTGACATCAACTTACATGTATTTCCCCAATTTCTCACCTGCATTGCCAAATATATATATATATATATATATATACCATTTACACACATTATAATGGTATATATACATATATATATATATATATATATAATATATAATATAAGCAATGTTAATTCTCTAAATATATATATATACATACATATCTACACATAACTAACCCGACTCCGTCAGTCACGAATGACCATGAGCGCAACGAAGAGATTCCCCTCCGGGGTGCAAGTCTGAGCGGAAAGTTGCCTCACCGAGGAACGCACAACTTAGGGTTGTTTTTTATGGAAGACCAGCAGTCGCCCATGCATACCAGCCTCCCCTCTACCGGCCACCGATGTTATCCAAGGGAAAGGCAAAGGCCAATACAGCTTCACACAAGTGAGTGAACGGGTGCAACGTGAAATAAAGTGTCTTGCTCAAGAACAC